>NC_048302.1:73152533-73187215 GCF_013100865.1 Trachemys scripta elegans
AGCAACAGAGGGTCCTGTGGCACCTTTGAGACTAACAGAAGTACTGGGAGCATAAGCTTTCGTGGGTAAGAACCTCACCTCATGCTTGCATCTGAAGAAGTGAGGTTCTTACCCACGAAAGCTTATGCTCCCAGTACTTCTGTTAGTCTCAAAGGTGCCACAGGACCCTCTGTTGCTGGATAACTATGCAGCATTTAATTCGTGTGCCAATAGTTTTCTTGTTTCCCTCAGCCTGGACCTCTGCCCTACTTTTCAGGGCCTAATTCTGCTCTGAAATCAAAACAAGTTTTGTCATTTATGCCAGTGAAATGGGCTAAAACTTTTCTGTTTTATCAAGATGCGACATGTTTGGGGACAGAAGGCAGGTGAGCAGGTTCATTGTGAAAACAATGAGGAGTCCCTGTGGCACCTTAGAGACTAACAAATTTATTTGAGCATAAGCTTTCGTGGGCTATAACCCACTTAATCAGATCCATGGAGTGGAAAATACAGTAGGCAGACATAAATACACAGAACATGAAAAGATGGGGCCTTACAGAGTGGGGGGTCAATGCTAATGAGACCAATTCAGTTAGGGTGGATGTGTCCCATTTCCAACAGTTGACAAGAAGGGGTGAATATCAACAGAGGGAAAATTACTTTTTGTAGTGCAAACAAGGCCAATTCAATCATGCTAGATGTGGCCCATTCTCAACAGTTGACAAAAAGGTGTGAGTACCAACAGATGGAAAATTCTCCTACCTTTTGTTTCAGAATGAAGAAATGTTCTGGATTGTAGGAAGGATTATGCTAATGGTATTTAAACCATGATCTGAGAAAATTAAGCTATTCACAAATACACCTTAGGCTGAACTCTTCCTTTACTCTTATGTATATATGTGTATCCCATTGGCCTTTCCTTCCAGGGACACTAATTTGGAACTTTTATTATAGGTCATTATCAATTAAATCAATGAAGTTGTGCAAGATAAATGAGGACAGAATTTGACCTAAAGATACTAGTTTTATTAACTTTGACAACAAGCTCATGTTGGTCCATGCACATAGTTATTGAAAATGATTGAAAATGTTTATGTTCCAATTACTGCTACAGGCCTGATTCTCCACTTAGGTAATCATTTAAAGCTATGCAAATTGAGCACATAATTTTGTAAAATGCTACCAGATCAGAATGGTAAATGACTGCACGGGGGCAAGGTGGTGGAAAATCTCACTCTGTAAGTGTGTGTTCATGTGATCTGTTTATTTATTACTTAAAATAAGTGCTAAGATATTTGGAAAAGCTGCAAGAGACCCATATCATCATTTTCTAGCACCTAGTGTAGTCATTGACACTGCTACCTCTTTTTGACCCATACAATTAGCCAATTTTCAGGGTCCTATTGGTCATTTTGGTTAGGAAAAGAAACTGATGTTGGAGTCTAGTATTTCTTTAGTGTAATGCTGTTTATTTACAATAAATGTGAAGTCCTGTTTCCCTGAACACTGCAGAATCAAAAAGGAAGAGAGATTTTCTTTGCTAACAGTTTCAAGCACCTTTCCACCCTGCATTTGCTTCCAAAATTCTCTCTCATCTTTTTATCAGAGTCATACGACCAATAGGCTGTGTCTTTGGCTTCCTGGTACTTCTTTCACCTGCACAGATGTACCCAGCTCCACCAATCAATGTCCCAGCATTTACTATACCAGTCGGTAAGGAAAACCTTTGGACGACATGGTCCTGATTCTACTCAAGCCTTGCCAGGTGCCTGTATTTTGGGGGGGTGCTCTTATTGTTTCTGTTAGCAAAAAGTCCTGTATCCCGAAGGAAAGGTGGCTGTTATACATTCTAGCTTCAGTGAGGTTTAACCTAATCCATAACAACACGTATGCGTATGATTTTGCATTCATTTTCTACTGGGTAAGTAACTACACAAAGTGCAGGGCAATGATTAACTGAGCCTATAGTTTCAACTTTAACCATAATAAATATAGGAGAATGGATGGCTCATGGGATTAGTAATCTAACATAGAGCCTTTCATAGAATCATAGAAATGTAGGGTTGCAAGGGATCTCAAGAGGTCATCGGGTCCATCCGCCTGTGCCAAGGCAGGATTAAGTATACCTAGACCATCCCTGACAAGTGTTTAACCTGTTCCTTAAAATCTCCAGTGATCGGGATTCCACCACCTCCTTAGGTAACCTATTCCAATCTTTAATTATCTTTATAATTAGAAAGTTTTTCCTAATATCTTACTTAAATGTCCCTTGCTGCACACTGAGCCACTTACGTCTTATCTGACCCTTAGTAGACATGGAAAACAATTGATCACTGTCCTCCTTATAATAACCTTTTATATATTTGAAAATTGTTACCATGTCCCACTTTGGCCTTCTTCTCTTTAGACTAAACATGCTTAATTCTTTCCACTTTTCTTCACAGCTCATGTTTTCTAAACCTCTTATTTTTTGTAGCTCTCCTCTGGACAATCTCTGATTTGTTCCCATCTTTCTTGAAGTATGGCATCCAAACCTGGACACAGTATTCCAGTTGAAGTCTCATGAGTGCCAAGTACCAATTACTGTACCAAGTACCATATCTTTCCTATGACACTCCTGTTAATGAGTCTCAGAATGATACTTGCCTTTTTTGCAAGAGCATCACACTACATTGACTCATATTCAATTTGTGATCCACTATAACTTCCAGATCCTTTTTTGCAGTACGGCTGCCTAGCCAGTTATTCCCCATTTTGAATCTGTTCATTTGATTTTTTTTCCTTCTTAAGTGCAGTACTCTGTACTTGTCTTTATTGAATTTCATCCTATTGATTTCAGACCAGTTCTCCATTTTGAATTCTAATCGTATTCTCCAAAGTGCTCCCAACCTCTCCCAGTTTTATAATTTTATAAGCGTACTCTCCTCTCCATCATCCAAGTCGTTAATGAAAATACTAAATAGTACTGGACCCAGGACAGACCCTTTCAGAACTCCACTAGATGCATCCTCCCACAGTGTGACAGTGAACTATTGATAACTTCTCACCTAATTGGACTTTATGATAATTTCATCTAGACCACCTTTCCCTAGTTTGCTTATAAGATTGTCATGTGGGACTGTGTCAAATGCATTATTAAAATGAAGATAAATCACATCTACTGCTTTTCCCCATTTGCTAAGCCAATAACCCTATCAAAAAAGGAAATTAGGTTCACTGGGGGTGATTTGTTCTTGACAAAAGCATGCTGGCTATTATTGATCATCCTATTATCCTTACAAAAGAATTGTTTAATAATTTCTTCCAGTATCTTTCCAGGTGTCAAAGTTAAGCTGACTAATCTCTAATTCCCCAGGTCCTTATTGTTCCCCTTTTTAAAGATAGGTATTATGTTTGCCCTTCTTCAGTCCTCTGGGACCTCATCCATCCTCGATGAGCTCTCAAAGATCATCACAAATAGACCTTAGATTGCTTGAGCAAGTTCCTTAAGTATCCTAGGGTGAACGTCATCAGGCCTTGACAATTTGTGTACATTTAAAATTTATCGAAATATTTTTTAATCTGACTTTTACCTATTTCACCTCCTATATTCACTGGTTTGTATATAGTCCAGGGCGGTAGTGAGTAAAATTTGCGTTCTTAAGCCACAATTCTGCAAGCTGTTTCATGGGAGTGGATTCCTATGCCCTTGCAGAGCCCCTTGGCCTCAGTAAGGCTAAACACAAGAATAAATCTGTCTCTGTGAAGCAGCTTGCAGGCTCAGAGTTCTTAGGGACAGGGACCGTGTCCTTGCAATACCAAGTTGCAAATGCTGGTTGGAGCCTCTGGGAGCTACTGTAATATAAGTATTTAATAACAGTAATAAAATTGTTAGCATCTGATAGTTGTTCATTGACCTTTGCAAAATGAGCTGGTGGTCTCAATGTGTTTTTTAGGTGACATGTGACAAGATCACAAAACACACTGGCATGAAATGTCCCCTTTTTCTGGCAGACTCAGCAGAGAGACAAAGAACTAATAGACCATGAAGACTGATCCCTAAAAGTGGTCCCTCTAATTTGGACACATTGGAAGTGCAGAATGGGGGCATTTGTACTCCCTGAACCTCTTCTAGAGATAAATATAACCCTCCTTTTCTCTTCCACCATTACTTCTCACTTTCCCAAAAGAACAATAAAAATCATGCCATTTTTCAGTGGGAGAAAGTCCCCTAACTTCTCCCTATAAAGCTGTCTCTCTGCTTGTTAGATACAAATAGTTACAGGACCAACTGGGAAACAATTTTGAGTAAATTCTCAGGCCAGCTGTAACCAAGGGCCGGCTCTAGGCACCAGCACTCCAAGCATGTGCTTGGGGCGGCATTTTCCAAGGGGTGGCACTCTGCCCCCCCCCCCCTTTTTTCGTGCTTGGGGCGCAAAAAGCTGGGAGTCGGCCCTGAGCGGAGGTGAGCTGCGGCAGTGGGGGGCACAGGTAGGGTCGCAGGAAGTAACCCTGGGGGGGGCAGAGGAACCGCTCCCCCCCCAGCTCACCTCTGCTCCACTGCCACCTGCTCCCCCGAGCATGCCGCCACCCCGCTTCTCCCCCCCCCCTCCCAGGCTTGCTGCGCGAATCAGCTGTTTTGCGGCAAGCCTGGGAGGGAGGGGGCAGAAGCGGAGCGGCGGCGGCATGCTCAGGGGAGCAGGCGGAGCAGAGGTGAGCTGCAGTGGTGGGGGGCGCGGGAAGGGCTGCAGGAAGTAACCTGGGAGGGGGGAAGAGGAACCACTCCCCCCCAGCTCACCTCTGCTCCACTGCCATCTGCTCCCCTGAGCGCGCCACCGCTCCACTTCTCCCCCCTCCGTCCCAGGCAGGGAGGGGTAGGAGGGGAAATGCAGCGCGCCCGGGGGAGGAGACGGGGCCAGGGATTTGGGGAAGGGGTTGGAATGGGGTGGGGAAGGGGCGGAGTTGGGGCTGGGCAGGGGGGTGCGGGAACATTTTTTTGCTTGGGGCAGCAAAAAACTTGGAGCCAGCCCTGGCAGTAACAGCAACCAGTTGCCTCTGAATTTGTCCAAAAATAGTCTGCTGATGGAATGATTATTTGACTTTTCCTTAATAAAATAATTTTCTTGGGGTCACCTCTAAGATTGAGAATTTATACATTTTTATTTGTTTGTATGTAATGTTTATATAAATCCCCCATGAATTCTATACAAAAACACTTCCTGGTTTACAAAAGGAGTAAGTCAAATGTTGATATAGCATGCAACTTTTTGATGAAAATTAATGTTGCCACCCACCTTCTTAGCCACTGTTTACTGTTTTCCTTATGATGAACCATTAATAGGATGCAGATTTCCCTTTCCCTCCCATGTGATACAATATACTGTATGTAATTTTCAAGAAAATGAGCCATGCTTCTATACCACAGGCAGTCAATAACATCTCAGAGAAGTGCAGAATCTATCCATAGCATAAGGATTTTGAGGGTGTTTTTATCTTTATACAGGTTTTTTATTTGTTTGTTTTTTTTAATAATTATCTCTGTTTCTAGTATAGCATCCCTGGAGGGTGAGCTGACAGGCTATTTATGCCCTTTTTAAAACTTTTCTTTATAAGCAACACTACCCTTGGATAGCACAACTGAAGCAAGACTTATTTACACTACTATATTTAAACACAACAGAGACAAAATTATATGCAAGAAATACAGAAAACAGTCTCAGATAAGAAAATTGTACCTTAATACTAACTAGATAAAGTTTGTCCTTAGTACTCCAAAACTCATATGCTTATGTCTCTGGTAAACTGAACTTTCCAATAATTACTCAGCCCTCATTCTTCTAAACCAGTTGCTTTACTTCATTGGGACTCTTCAAGAGCCAAAGGATACAAAGATCACCAATTCATATATTTAGAGTTCATCCTCAGTAACAAAGATAAAATCCCAGGCAACTTCAAAACAAAACCCAGTAATCCCTGACTGCAGGCAAACTCTAACTAAGATTTGTCTTAGGGTGACCAGATGTCCCATTTTATAGGAACAGTCCCAATTTTGGGGTCTTTTTCTTATATAGGCTCCTATTACCTGCCACCCCCATCCCGATTTTTCACATTTGCTGTCTGGTCACCCTAATTTGTCTCCAGCCTACCTCCCCATTCTAGAACTTACTCACTCAAAATATATAAGCAAGCATCCTAGTGAGTTACCATGGTGACTCCCAATGTCATTTCTATAGGTTGTTAGGGCAAAGACAAGCTTTATCACACTAGCCATCTGAATTGACATCACCTAAACGTTCCAGCCTTTTACAACTTTGAAAATATCCTAAACGGGGGAATAATATTAATGAAAACAACACATGTTTTCTGAAAAAAACGAAACTTGAAATTTCTGCACAAAATGTTGTTTTATACAATGCAGTAAAATCTCCTCTTTAAATTTCATTTTTATGCAGTTATTAAACTGTTGGTTCATTATCCTTTCAAAATCCCATGAATTAAAAAATCTTCAATTTAATTTCTTAGTTTATTAAGTACTTAAATATTCTGGATTGGATATTTTTCAAAACTTAGATTGATCAACAAGTGCAGAACATCTCACTCAATAGTGTGAGTTTTAAATGGAATTGTTGAACTTCAAATCTGATGTTTCGCCTCCTACACAAGTTAGACAATAATTTGTGCATAAATAAAATATTGTTAATCTTTCGGCACCTTCTTCTTCCACTCTGGATCACCAGATGGTTTATTTTCTTTCATTATCCTAGCAAATGCAACTGCTGCATTTCTTGTTAGTCTTTGATAACCTTGTCCCATAATGTACCGTTTAGTCTTCTCAAACACTCACTGTCAGTGTGAACTCACACATTAATTACCTTCCTATTGTAATTAATGTGGAAAGTTTGTTCTACAATAAAATCCTGTTTTTTCCTCCCAACTACTCCTCCAAGACATCTAGTTTAACTGCAGCTGTTGGCAGGTTTGATCAGTACTGGCTCATATGGGGATACAGGTTCTCATAATGGATCCACAGGCTCAGAAAAGTCACTAGTACTATTATTAATCACAGGAAAGGAAGACTATTTTTCTGAAATAATTTCATGTGTTCACAGTTTATTTAGTTTATTCTCTTGTATTTTGATTATATCTTATCTCTGAAAACTAATAAATCTTCTATGATGCTTACAGTGCAAAACTGAACACTTTCTAAAATACTTGCATATTAAAATGATCTTGAGCTTAACCTTTGTGCTGCAAACCCAGTAGCTTTTTCAAATTGTAAATCCAGACAGAAAGGGAGCATGAAGCCTTGCTTGGTTGATTTTTAGGATGATATCCAACACAAATGAAGGTGGTCTTCCAGCTACCTGTCTGCTGTATCCTTGCCAGTTTCTGAAAGAATACTTGTTTGTGTTCACTAGGTCCATGTGGTTAGTATGAATGTTTACACTTTTATTTAAAAAGGTTAATTCCATCAAGAACAAATATTCATTTTCCCCCAGTTCAGCAAAATGCTTAAGCATGTACTTCAGTCTGCCACTATTCAGCAGAGCACTCAAGCATGTCTAACATTGCATGCGTACTTGTGGGCTTGTCTACACTTGAAATTCTACAGCGGCGCAGCTGCAGTAGTGCTTCAGTGTAGACATTAACTGTGCCAACAGGAAGGGTTGGCATAGGTAATCCACCTCCCTAAGAGGTAGTAGCAAGGTCTATGGAAGAATTTGTCTGTCGACCTAGCACTGTCTGCACTGAGGGTTAGGTCAGCTTAAGTACTCCGCTTAAAGGTGTGGATTTTTCATACCCACGAGCAACGTAGTTAGCTGACTTAATTTTCTAAGTCCCATGAAAGTTGATGGGACCTAAGCACATGCTTCAGTGCTTTGCTGAATGAGGATGCTTTGCTGAATCAGGGCCATACAGTAGAGATTTGTCCACAATGGCACATTCAATGCAGCACATTACAAATAGCAATCCCATTTACAGTTACGTAATTCATTCATGTTCTCTCTCTCTCTCTCTCTCTCTCTCTCTCTCTCTGTGTATATATATATATAAATAACCTCTCATAATATAATTTAACAGGGCTATATATACAAAAAAGTAAGTTATAGAAAAATCTTCTCAAAACAATTAAACAGTAAAAAACAAACAAGAAAATATCTTATAAAACATGACTAATAGTCAAGAGCTATAAAATTGTTCACATTGAATCCACCCAATTACCTAATACTGGAAAAAACAAAACAACTTTATTTTTGCTTATTAGAGAAAATTAAAATCCACCTTTCACTAAATTTTATGTACATTTCATGTGTAAATGAAGGGCTAGCTCCTGCAAACATTAGGGTGACCAGACCTCCAGTTTTTAAAGGGACAGTCCGATAATTAAGCCCTCCTGCAGGTGTCCTGACTTTTTCTTAAAAACAGGAAAATTGTCCCATATTTTCTGCTCTCCCACCCATCAGTACTGGCGAGTCCTGCTACTGGCCAGATCTCTGCTCGCCAGCCACCTGCCAACCAGCAGTTGGAGGGGGAGGGGGGTCCAGTGGCCAACAATGAAGGTAGGTGTGCAAGCTTGGTGGCGGGGCAAAGATGCAGTGTGCGGGGCCGTATGCTCCCCCTGCTGGTCCATCAGCACAGTCCCCGCTATGTGCCAGCTCTCAGCCAGCAGGGCCCCGTCTCCCATCCCATTTCCAGCTAGCACTGGCTGTGAGCTGTGGTAGTTAGTGAGTGCAGGCAGTCACCAAGTGGCAGCTGGTTACGTGTCACCTCTGCTTCCCACCCAGCAGTCCTTTATGTGCTTCCCCTCTTGCTGTCCTCTCCCTGCTTTGCCCCCCCCCCCCCAGTCCTGCTGCTCCTCCATATCCCCCTGGTGGGGCACATCCTGCTCCCAGCGCTGTGCAGAGAATCAGCCCCTGGTCAGAGCGCTGAGCTCATCAACAGCCTGGCTGGCAGGCTCCTTCCTTTTCCCACTGCCTCTGGCTGGGCCAGTGCCCCAGGAAAGCCCAAGACCCTCCAGCCTGGGGCATTGACCAGAAAGAGCAAAGCCCTGCATGTGCCAAAGCCCCGCACAGCACTGGCATAGGGAAACCTCTCCACCCCTCAGCTAAGCTCTGGATTGGTGAGGGGGAGAGGGAGAAGGGGTTTCCCACCTGTTCATGCCCTGAACCTGCAAGCTCCATAGCAGCCCCCTGGACAGGGGTTTAGTGCAGGGCTGCTCCGTCCCCTAGGCACACTCCCCTGCTGAGCCACCTCTCTGACCGGGTTTGCTGAAGCCCCTGCAGTCAGGTTCCCTGGGCCCTGGTGCACAATGCATCCTTAAGGCTTAACCCCTTCCTGCCCGCGCTGTAGCTGGAGGCAACTGGATTATGTCGGTGGCCAGCAGGAGCCTGGAAGTGTTAGCTGCCTTTTGACACTGTGTGGGCAGGAAGGGACAAGCTGCTTCCAGCCACAGGGGAGCGGTGTGGGGAACGGGGAAGAGATGAGCTCGGCCAAGACACAGGCCAGTCATCCCTTCCCCCCGCCCCCTTCCTCATCCCCCACTGCTGGAAACAGCTCCCGCCCATTCTCTCCTGCACAGTGCTGAAGGCTGCTGTTGGCCACATTCTAGTGTGAACCCTGACAGAAATCTGAGGAGGGGGGGCATGCGACCCCTGCATGCACACCCCACACATTGCCTCAGGAAGACACAGAGCCAGGTACCAGGAGAGATGGGACCATCCTGGGGGTCCAGGCAGGCATGGAGGGGGAGAGTGCTGGGCAGGGAGGGTTCGGTTGGTGCCCCCCGTCCCCCGTGTGAGAGAGGTGTGTGTGTGTATATATATATCTCACCTCCCCCTGTGAACCCTAAAGCCTTAAATCTAAGAAGGTAAATAGAAAGAATCCAACTACACTATATTTCTTTTTAACAGGGGCTCAGTCAACTTGATGTTAACTTCAGGATTTGTACAATTGATTGCCATTGACCTTATTTGAATACAAGTAATTTTACCAGGTGTCCCGTATTCAGTGTGGGAAATATGGTCACTTTAGCAAATGTGCACATCAGTGATTATACTCATGTAAGCAATCCCATTGATTTAGAGACTACCAGTGTAAGTCAAGTTACTCGTGTGGGAAGTTGTCTGCAGGATCAGAGCCTAAATGGCAGAGCAGTAGAAAACTAGCAAAGTGGTAAATTCCTTCTTATGAATCCAAACACTGGCATCGGTGTCTGATAAATTGGTTCAAGAACATCCAGGCTTAGATGGCCAAAGCTAAATTCAGGTAAGTTTGATGTTCCCATTTTTATTGGAAAACAATTATTTGTCCAATACCCCATGCCTCTTGCTTTTAGTGGAGATAAACTTTTGCTAGTATTTTCAGTTATCATTAACTTTTAAGGCTTGGGTAACAGGTGGTGAGGATTTTACATCAGTACCTGAGTAACTATGCCAGAATTAAACCATTTTTCTTACAGGTAATCAGTCTATTTGTATAGAATACTTATTGTAATTTCTTGTCCTTCCTTTTAAGGTCCTTCATCACAAAGCCCCTATCTATACTGCTGATCTGGTATCCATTTTTGTTCCTTGCACCTCCAGCCACTGATACCAACCTTGTTACGCCTATCATCTTCTCAGACAAACATCTTGTGCCTGTACCAAGCAATATCAACAGCATCTTTCCCCTTTCAGCATTGCTTGTCCTTCCTTCACAGATGAAAGAAATCCATTCATTATCACATGAAAAAACAAATCTTCTTAGTTGTGTGTACTGAACTGAATTAGAAAGGGATTTTTATGTATGATGATATAATCTGCAATCACCCTTCCTGCATATGTCAGGTACACTCCACCTGAATAAGGGTTTTTTCAGGGGGAAAAAGAGCACAGAAGTCCAGGAACTGCCTAGAAAGTCCATTCAAGATCAGCTGTGGGTGGTATCTCTGAGAGCTGGTCCTCCTGGGCTAAAAGAGCTTGGACCTGATGGAAACTAATCAGGGCCCAGCAGGCAAGATAAAAAGGACTGACACTTTCTACCTTGGACCAGTTCTGGGTGAAGCTGGGATAGGATAGATGGATCCCTCCCTCTGTCTTAATCCCCAAAGCCTGGCCAGGTCTATTCTGGTCCGAGCTTTCAATGCATCTTTAAGTATGAATCAATGAAAGACAATTTTGTTTACTTTGTAGAATATAAGGGCCAGCTGGACTGAATATTAATGTGACTGGGGTAAGACTAGGTGAGCTTGCTTTGTGAGCTGCTACTCTGGCTCAGGTGAGCCTGGGATTCCTATCTTATGCATTGGTCAAGGTTACTGGGGAGTCTGTTACTTACATGCTGAAATTAGATAAAAGACCAGTTTTTACATACACATCTAACGAAAACCTAAGGCCTGAATCTGTTTCCATTCAATTCAATAGCAAAACTCCTGTTTGAATAGGAACAAGATCCAGTCACCTTTAAGGGGTAGCCCACACTTGGGAGTGGTGTGAAAGGGTATCCTGCAGTGGGAGCTTTTGGAACTCTAAATAGAGCTGATCAGAAAATGCTTCCCTCCGCCCCCATAGAAAAATGTTGATGTTTCATTGAAACAAAACAACAACACTAAGAAACTTGGTCAAAGCTCACCAAAACCTAAAATTGTTAATTTTTAACAGGGTGGATTTGATCCAAATCAAATTGATTTAAATCACTAGTCAAGACAACTTGATTTAATCATGCATTTCTATATAATAAGTGCTTTCTTGTTAGTTATAACCTTAATACATATTCTTCACAATTCAGAGATAGATGTAGGTTTCATTTTTAGAAGGTACACACCATACATTTTTAAAGTGATTTATTTTGAAAACTTCAGATTAGTTTTACAGCTATAACCAAATGATCATTCATTTTCTGAAATTTCATTTACCAAAGGTAAATGAAGCAGATATTTATGAAGTCATTGGAAGGTGAACTATCTCCAATTCAACAGGAAAGTCATTAATATTTGGAGGATTTTTTGCCATGCTGTATTAGGAGAACATTACCAGACCGACATTTAAATTGTTGTGTTTAGTTAAATAAAACATTATGTATTCGTTTTTTCCTTCAGCAGCAAACATTAACAAAACAAGCATATGAATTTTGTTAAACATTTGAGTTTTTTAAAATCAGGTTGGTTTGTTAATTGTTTAACTAAAATAGTTAATGAAATATTAAAAAAAAGTTAGGGGATGTCAGCCAGCTCAACATGAGAAACTTAAAATATTGGCTGCTGCAGCTAACTCAGTTATCTTCACCTTCATTTTCCTGTTTTTGTCCCCCACCCCAGATTATAAACAAAGCTTTTCTGCTTTTTCATGTCCCAAATGATTTATCAATTTGGAATGAATTAGTCCAGAGGAAGAAAATATTCTCTTTCTACACTGGCAGAAGAAGCTACTGCTGTTAAAAGTGAGATAAAGCACTTGGATTCAGAGACTGGAAGTCACTTTATCACTTCACCAATTCAGTGGTGTGACTTTCTTTAAAAGATCAGCAAACATATTTCTTGAATATCAGAGGGGTAACCGTGTTTGTCGCTTTTTACAGAACCGGACTAAGAGTCCTGTGGCAACTTATAGACTAACAGACGTATTGGAGCTTTCACCCACGAAAGCATATGCTCCAAAATGTCTGTTAGTCTATAAGGTGCCACAGGACGCTTTGTTGCATTTCTTGAATAGTTCACCCTTAGCTCTGAAGTTTAATAGTTGGCATTATGGAGGGACAATTGCTGGACATCCATGTCATAGACAACTCCTCTTCAGCAGTTAATGTTTGACCCTGGTACCAAGTATTGAGAATATTTGCAAGAAAATGAGCTAGAAATAGTACTTGTCCCATTTGTTTTTTTAATGCTTGTAATTTAACTCTGTCATTGCATATTTCTCTTTTTAAGATCTCAACTTAGTTCCTTCCAAATTTCAACAGCATCAGCAATACAACAGCTATTTCCCTGCATTTTGTTCAAGGCTACAGAAATAGGCTTCAGGGTACTCAGCACATGTTCCACATTTCTCTTAATTCCCAATGTTGAGAATTTTGGCTGTGACAGTGCCATCTATTTTTTTCATGATTTTGTTCAAACTCATCAGATTAGGCCAGTTCCTTGATATAGTGCTCAAAACAGTCCACTACTGAGTTCCATTGCACATCTTGTGGAAGAGTTAGCTTGGTTCCTTCCTTTTTCAGAGCAGCTGCTGCAAAGTGGTTGTTACGGAAGTATTTTGCAATTTCAATAACATTAGCCTTTATTTCTGGAACACTGAAGTCTTTGGCTAGAAGGTGCATCAAATGAGTACTGCAACTGTATGTTATTAGGTTGGGACTCCAGAATAATTTCTTCTCATTTTGGATACATTTGCAGCATGGTCTGTGACCAAGCTGTGTACTAGACATTTGAATTTTTTTCTACAGTTTGTTATAGCTTTTACTGCTACTTCTTGTAACTATTCTGCTGTGTTTACACTTCCTGATGTATCGATTGTTTCTGTAAGGAAGATATTCCCTTCTTCTGTTGTCACACAACCACATACAACAGGATCATTGTGGACATTGTTAACCTGAGAGTCTTGATGGGTGGAGCAATTTCACCCTCTACACCTTTTGCACACTGCTCAATTTCTCTTTCATACACTTTATCCAGCAATTTGCCTGCGACATCTGCCCTGTTGGGTGGTCTGTATCCTGGTCTTAATGACTGAACCATGTTAATGAAGTGTGGGTTCTCAATCACACGGAGAGTTTGTTGCATAAACAAACTGGGCAATTTTCTCATCAATTACCTCTTTTTGGTTCATAGAGTGGAAATCCCTCCCATTACTGTATTAATAAACATTAAAATGGAACCAAAAACTTACTGGGCTTAGGGGCAGTTTCTGTCCCATCTGTCTGCTGCAGGCTCCCCATGGGCTATTTCTCAGGTGGGGCAATCAGCTTCTCCAAGTATGGACCTAGAATGTGCACCTGCTGCTCCTGCTCTGGAATTGGTTTCCAGCAACAGCATGACTTCATTGTCCTCCTCAGAGCCTGCTGCTGGTTCCCATCAGTCCCCATGCTGGGTTCTGGGGCCAGCAGGGCACCATCTCAGCTGAGGAGGTCATTATGCATCCTGGTTGGCACCATGCTGGGTACAGTGCCCAGTACCCAGTCAAACTCCTCATAAAACAGGCATGATTTTGGGGAGTTGCCCAAATTGCAGTTCTGGTATTTTCTCTTCAGCCACTTAATCGGCTCCCTGCACTGGTCACCAATCTGGTAAATTTGGCAAGCTGCTAGCTTCTTCACTATTTGCTGGTATGCATGGCTATTCCTGGTTAGGGGACCAGATGTTCCAATTTTATAGGGACAGTCCCAATATTTGGGGCTGTCTCTTATATAGGCACCTATTACCCCCACCCCTGTCCTGATTTTTCACACTTGCTGTCTGGTCATCCTATTCCTAGTACTCTTATTAAAGTCCACAGTTTTGCTGGCTTCGCACCAGGGGTTTACCAAAAGCTGTGCTGTGCTCCTCTGACCATGAGGTAGCATGCTTGTTCTGTTCAGTCTCTATTGAAAACACAGAAGGCTCTCCAATGGTGTGTTAGCAGTTCGTAATCCTTCCAGTCATCAGAAGACTAACATTGACTTACTGAGCTGCTGCAGTACATCAAGGCTGATTGCTTCTATTTTCAAGTAGAAGCAAGACTCTTGAGAAAGAGGAAAAAGGAAGTTGATCCATGGGATTGTGGGATACTTTCGGGAGGACTCCCAGGACCTGAGTCAAGTGGAGCTGCATCTACACTGCAAAGCAATAGGGCTCAAATCTTGGATTAAGGCTTGACCTGGGCTCAGACCCTGTAACCCCACAGGCTCTTGAGACCCTGGGTTAATTTGATTTGTGTGTGGATGGAGGGGGGGAGGGGTTAGGCTTGAGCCAGAGTCTGATCCTAAACTTACATTGCAGTGTAGACATACCTGTTGGTTTCTCAAAACATGAAAGACATCAGAGCAGGAGTGCATGTATGTGGTTAGGACTTGCATGTTGTATATAGTTAGTAAACATGATTATTTGGATCCCACTGTACCCATCTGGGTTCCTTCATAGTATGAATGTTATAAAGAGCAAAAGATACAGCCTTTGGCTATGGAGATGGGATACTGATCCAAGAATACAGTGAAATACAGAGTGATTGCATAATCCTCCTGAAACTGAAAAGGAAACTGCTCCCACGGGGAATGAACTGCTTTTTAGAGAGAGAAAACCAAAACCATTTTTAAAGGTTAAAAATGGCTGGATTTGGGATAATGGACTTACAGCTCAGAGAACTGTCTGAACTATGTCAGACTGGAATATATACTCAACTGATGGGGGGAAAAAAAGAATGGTGGTTTTAGTGATTGAAATGGGGGCTAAAACTTATATCCTGCCGCTTAGCTAACAGCTGACAATTAAACCCACAAAACATTTGTTGAGATTATGGACATTCTGCAAAATCACCTATCCTGGAAGCCACTGGTCATTGCAGAGCAGTTCTGCTTTTATAAAAAGAAGACGAACCAATTCCTGAATATATGGCTGGATTAAATAAATTAACAGAACCTTGCCAGTTTGGAGAAAGTTTAAATGGATGTGTTTAGGGACCACTGTGTCCCCACTCCCCCATGGTAGGGAGTATGCAAAGTGAAGCAATCCAGAAACAGTTATTGACTGAGGTGGATTTGACTCTAAACCATGGACTATAAATTGCTTTATCAATAGAGTCAACCAACAAGGAAAAGCAACAGCATCATGTACTCTGTGGAACAAATAAAGTGAAGCTCAAGCAGGAAGCACAGCACAGACAACACGCAAAGACTGTTTCCCCAGTGAAAGCACAGTCTCACAATGAAAATTAGTGTTGTTTCAAGGACAACCCCTGTAGAAATTGCAAGAAATTGGGGTACACCTAGAAAATGTACAGGGCAAAAAGCATAACAGCCATCTCATAATAACAATGCCAGAGGATTCTAGATTTATCAGCTTGACAACATGGAATCCACTAAGTATGTTCCAATATCTCCACATCTGTTTAATTCAGAAGACAATAAATCAAGTGAATTTCTTTACAAGTGGAAGGAGAAAAAGCTTTAAATATAACTTGATACAGGGTCTGTTTCTCTAATTTCACAACAGGATTTATCAGAAACTACTTAGAGCTGCAGGAAACCTCAGTGCTACTGAAAACATATAGGGAATACAAGCATAAGGCCATAGATTATATAGCTCCATTGGCTGAAATTTGGAGACACAAAAATGATTAATGACTTTTGTGAGCCCCCTCTATCTTAGTGCAATAAAAGAGCCTGGTGCCTCTAATCATGTTGACCCCTTGTGGCTGGCCCCAGCAAGGATAAATGCTAATGGAATTATTTGTGCTTTGTATGCTGGAGATCCCAGGTTAGATTCTCATCATACCTTGTATGCAGTCATAGGTGTGATTTTAGTGTCCCACGTAGCCCCTTCTTTTTAAGACCTGTGTCTTCCATGTCTCTGTCCCTACCTCAAAAATTAGGACCAAATGCTATGTTGATGGAAAAAAATCAGACAAGGACACCTGAAACAAAATATGTATTAACTGATCATCTTTTAAATCTTATGGTTTAAAAACAAAAAACAAAAAACAGAGTGATACCTCTCATGATTGGAGTTCCAACATCAGCATATCATTAGTATACTAACAAGTTGCCCAGAGGAAGTGAGCAGCATTTGGTGGATCTCATTGCAAGTCAGTGCATCCAGCACAGCAGTGAACTGCAATGAAGTACTGAGCCATGTCTGAAATACTGCAATGGTGTGAAAAATCTGGATCTTTCAATTCCAGGCATCTCTCTGTTGGCTCCAATTGCTATACCAGGCATAAACTGGGCCCAAACTACTTAATTTAAACACTCCAGCTGAAGACTAGGTTAGTATCCTAGGCATAAACTAGAATGTAAAAGATTTGATTAATTTTCATGTATATGACTAAGTCATCGTGAAAGATCTTGTATACTGCTGTTATTACACAGGTAAGGAAACAAACGTCAGAGCAGGAGGGGAAACAATTACATTACTGGCATGTTAATCATTTAAAGAATAATTCTTATGGTGGATTAAAAAAGAACTTTGGGTATTGTTTTTTTAACAAAACATTCATAGATCAGCTACTGAATGGACTAAAACTGTGAGTAGCATGAGTTCTTTTTTATCACAACACCAGGATACAAAAAACAAAATAAAAGGCCAAGAAGCACAAATATAGTAGTGTCGTGCCTCCCCTCAATGATTTCCCTTTCCCCTAGAAGTTGGCACCCATGGTGACCGTCCTGCTTGCCTTGAGGGAGATCAGAGACATTCTGCCCCAGAAAGGCTGAATGGCTCTTGAACTTCTCTAGCATGTTGGGAAGAGTCCAATACCTCTTTAAGAGGTGCAGCATATTCCACTGGCCAATGGGAAGACTCACGCCTCTCCCTACCACCTTTATGTGCCTTGTGCATCCTCAGGAATGTACTTCAGTAGCAACCCTGCACTCCTCTGTGCACAGGAGCTGCAATTCTGTCTTACTTGGGCTATGCAAGTTGGGGAGAGGCTCTTTACTCCCTCCTCTCACTGCATAGCTACATGCAAAGACTGGGGGGAGGGATAGCTCAGTGGTTTGAGCATTGGCCTGCTTAAACCCAGGGTTGCGAGTTCAGCCCTTGAGGGGGCCACTTAGGGATCTGGGGCAAAATCAGTACTTGGTCCTGCTAGTGAAGGCAGGGGGCTGGACTCGATGACCTTTCAGGGTCCCTTCCAGTTCTAGGAGATGGAATATTTCCATTAATTTTTGTGGAAAAATTGGAAAGAGTCCAGTGGAGGGCAATAAAAATGATTAGGGGACTGGAGCACATGACTTATGAGGAGAGGCTGAGGGAACTGGGATTGTTTAATCTGCAGAAGAGAAGAATGAGGAGGGATTTGATAGCTGCTTTCAACTATCTGAAAGGGGGTTCCAAAGAGGATGGATCTAGACTGTTCAGTGGTTTCTGATGACAGAACAAGGAGTAATGGTCTCAAGTTGCAGTTGGGGAAGTTTAGGTTGGATATTAGGAAAAACTTTCACTAGTAGGGTGGTGAAGCACTGGAATGGGTTACCTACGGAGGTGGTGGAATCTCCTTCCTTAGAGGGGGCCACTTAGGGATCTTAAGGTCAGGCTTGACAAAGCCCTGACTGGGATGATTTAGTTGGGAATTGGTCCTGCTTTGAGCAGGGGGTTGGACTAGATGATCTCCTGAGGTCCCTTCCAACCCTGATATTCTATGATACAGCCATACATTTATTTAAAAGAATTAGGGTATTTGTCTAGAACATTTCATGCTAACAGCATGACTGATCTTTGTCATGTCAGAACACAGAAAGGATCACTTGTGTCCCTCCAATGCTGCCAGAATTCATATTTCCTCAACTAATTAAGCACTAGAGATAGTCAGAAATATTACAAACATATTCCAAAATGCAGTTTGTTTCACTTAACTTTTCTAACCAGCCCTACGAAGCACGTACCTCTAAAGGTGCATACATGTTCTTTCACAATATTAAGAAGGTGATCTAGCAGGTGTACAATTAAGATTGGAATGTTTTTGCCCTTGAAGCAGAGGCTAAATCCCTGAAATCACTATTAAATTTAGTACATTCTGCACATCAAACTTTTAAATTTTAATCATCAGCAGAAATTTTAATTTTCCATATACTTTTCAGAACAAATGTCACTTTGCTTCCCAAACAGATTTAAAAACACATTTGTTTTGTCAGTCTAATGTTTTGCTGAGGCCCCTGTAATTTATGCATGCATATACACACACACCAAAATTTGCACATAACTTAGTCTACATAGAACACAGACATAGGTGAACTAAAAAAAAAAATCCAAAGCTGCTGTACATCACTCTAATTTCGTCTTTGTAACGGAACTGATGAAACCTGAGTGTGTGTTTGCCACTTCCATTATATAATGCCACCCCACTTAGGGTAAAAGTCCCCCCTTCTCCAGCCAACCTGTGTTGCACAATTCAGATCCCCAGTCCTGTTTCCCAACCTACCTTCCTGGCTACAGCCCCTCACTACTGCTTCTGTTCTATATAGGTTTCTATACTGTGCTCATCATGGTAGTATTTGAATGCTTTCCAGTAGTGCATGAATGTAACTAATGTCAGTCATGTTTTGTTCACTCATCCTCTCCTCAGAGGGAGAAGTGTAGACAGTGGTGTGTTTTCTTTTGGATTTATATATAGATTATATAAACATGCTGCTAAATGTTTGTTGGAGAAGGCAAGGCTGAAGTGTGATGTGCACTTGCAGTGGAAGATGGTGGGGTTTCTGATGGTCCTTAGTTCCTGCGGGAGTCAATTCCACAGTCTTGGGCTGGCCCCTGACAAAGCTGTCTCTTGCGTGCTACTCCTTTGCGCACATACTGCCTAGTCCATTCTCTCCACCCCAGCCTCCTGTGTTTCCGTTAACATTTGCTGCAGGAGTCAGGTATATCAGACAGAGGCTCCTCTCCGGCAAAATATGGGAGATCTGCCAGTCTGGGAAGGAGCTTATGTAAGAGCTACAAGCTCTGCTTCTCAGAGCAAGACTTGCTGGCATAGTTGCCTATCTAGGTCCTTCGCATTCTTCTGGTGCTGTTAAATAATTTATTTGTTCATGGGGTAAAGGGCCTACAATAGTAGGAGGCATCAAAGAAAGTTGTCTCAGAAACCGAGCTAATGGCTCCACTAAGGAAGCAGTTTTTCCAGCAAGCTGTGCTTCCTAATGGTTTTCCAGAGAAGCCCTGGTCTGTTGCTGAAACTTATGTTTGAGGAATGCTGAGGGAAGCAGGGAGATTTGGAGCATGGACAAAGGTAGGTATGGGAAAGGGTCAGGGCACTACCTGACTATGAAAATCTAAGGGGCAGAGCTGGAGAGGCAGCCAGGGAGGTTCCTTCCCAGGAATTAACAAATCCCTGGTTTTCACCAGCCATGAGGGGTCCATCCTGCAGATTAGACCTTGCAGCTTCTCTATTTTTCCAGAACCTCTATGCATGAAACTCTACTACTCAAGACAGTGCAGGACACCTGGACTGAATGGTATTTTCTGACATTATCCAATCTGGTTTCAGCTTGGCTGATGACAAATGCCCATCATACAGAGCAATGTTGTGTCATTTTACTTCCAGAAATGAGCTCAAAGCAATTTTCAAAACTATCAGCTGTATTCAAAACTACCGATTGTAGCCACATAGCTACCAGCTACAGCAAATAAACCAAATGCATGGACCAGCTACAGTAAATGGGATTTCTATGGAGTATTTCTGTTCATCCCCTTTAGTAAGTTTCATTCAATGAGAATGGGAAAATAGTCTTCAGCCTGAAGGTACTTCTATATGAAATCCTGCAGAAGTCAGATTTTTGGATGTGATTGGGTGACAAGACTTTATGGTTTCACTGGGAAGCAGGGGGTGAATTCTGGTATAGAACATGTGGAAGTAAAGCCTCTAGTGAATGTAACTCATTACTGACTCCCACCAGAGGTCAGTCAAACTATGGGAATGGAATGCAAGTCTCTAGTACAAAGGGCTGATTGATTCTATTGCTGGTCATATTCTAGAACTATGCATTTTTTTTACTTCAGTTTTGACCCTGACTAGGCTAGAGGTGCGTTTCAAAATCATTTCTTAATTGTGTCAGAGTAATTGTCCATACTGTGGATGGATATATATATGCCCATACTTTATACCACAATCTCGGTGTAAAAAATGCTGTGTGAGGAAAAAAAACAAAAAACATTCTACTAGCTAATTCTATGTTTTAATATTTAGTGATTTAAAAAGAATTTTCTTAGGAAACAGCAAGCACCAATTCTGTAAATATTTTGCAGTCATTGTCAGGACTCCAGAATTAAAGTTGCAACCAGGTAGGGTGACCAGACAGCAAATGTGAAAAATCAGGACACAGGGTGGGGGTGGGGGAGTAATAGGAGCCTATATAAGGAAAAAACCCAAAAAATCAGGACTGTCCCTATAAAAATCAGGATGGTCCTAGGGGCTTTCCCAGAACAAGCAGCAGCCCTAGTTTGAGAACTACTGCCTTAGATCCCATGCCAGTCACAAACTGGGGGAAGATAGGCATTCTTTTGCTTAACTTGCCCACAGGACCTAATCTAGTAGGCATACTTCTACCTTGCCTACCAGATCAGTCCATTATAGGTGAGTTTACATAAAAACAGCTGAGGGAGGGCAAAGGCTCTTCCTTGTAACTTTTAGCCAAGTTGTTAGGGTACTCCACTGGGATGTGGGTGGCCCCCAGTTCAAGTCCTTCCTCCATCTGATGGGGAGAAGGGATTTGCAGAGGGATCTACCACCTCTCAGGATAGTCCCCTCTCCCAGCCACTGGGCTCTGGAATATTCCCAGCTCAGGGCTGATCTACACTGGCAAATTAGATTGACCAGCTACATCACTCATGAGTGTGCAAAGTCCATCCCTCTGAGCAATGTAGTCAATATGACCTAAGTCACCATGTAGACAGTGCTAGGTCGATGGAGGAAATATTCTGTTGACCTAGCTAGCATCTCTTGGTGAGGTGGATTTACTACAGTGATGGGAGAATCCCTCTCATTGCTGTATTTAAGTGTCTACACTGAAGTGCTACAGCATTGCAGTTGTGACACTGTAGTGTTTTAAGTGTACATCTAGCCTCAGTTTCTCCCGTTGAAGCTGTTCCACTGTGGCTAAATAATGAAACAAGAGCCCATAAGACTGACACTGTAGCCTGGTGGTTACAACACTCATCTAGGGGTTCCAGGATCCAGTCCCCCTTCTCCAATGGCTTCTTTGAATTATTCATCTATAGTGCAACAGCTTCAACAAAAGACACTGAAGCAGTCCTATATCAGACTAGGACATTGCCCAGTGGTTAGAGCACTGAGCTGAGAGGTGGCAGATCTCTGTTCAGATACCTTTTGCCTCATCAGATAGAGGTGGGGGCTTGAACTGGAATTTCCCACATCTCAGCAGAGCATCCTAACCAATAAGGTAAGAGTTATGCAGGAGCTTCCCCTCCCCCTGCCATTTCTTACTAGAATGGCATGGGTATCTAAGCACAAGAGAAGGTTTGTGGTGGAGAATTCCAAGCAGAAGGAGGTGTCTCCCTGCAGCCCCTATTTAGGCACTGAACTCAGAGGTGTGGGCTTAGTCTCTCTCTCCCCATTTGTTGTATAGGGAGCCTAGGTGCTGAACTCTGGCTTTGTGAATCCAGCAATTTTCTAAGCAACTAGAAATTAGGTGGGGCAATGCTCAACATCACCATGCCTAAGTTTTTGTGACTGTTTGATAATTCCCTCACCAGTTGTTGCACAACATACCTTTCTCAATACAGGCTCCAGTTCTTAGCTACCTGATAGATGGAGTAGACAATGGAGAGTGCAGTCTGCTACTCCCTCCAACTCTAGTCTTCTCATCTAGGAGAAATGGCAGTGACCACATAGTCAATTATTTCACCTGGAGGTTTCATTGCTGACCAGTAGACCCTGGACTAGATCCTCAAAAGTATTTAAGCTTTGAAGTCAGTGGGAGCTAGGTGCCTACCTGTCTTTTAGGATCAGGACCTCAGTCCCTCTTTTGGGGATTGTTGGCTAGATTGCTTCCCCATTGAGGCTTATGCAGGCTGGCCAGTAGGCATGATCCCTTCAATTTATTTCCTCAGGAGATATCCAGGATTGGCATGTCCACGAGCTAGCTGACTGGTAGATCCTCTGCCACCGGCCTAATGGGACTCACAGGTGGCTTTCACCCCCCCCCCATTTCAGGAAAGCAAAACTCATTAATGTTCTTGGCTAGACCTACTGTTTCATTAACTTAAATATCAAACACTCTGGGACTTTACACCCCAGAGTGTACTAGGAGATTTTAAGTCCACATATTATGTAATCTGGCAGACTCTAGAACAGGGGTAGGCAACCTATGGCACATATGCCAAAGGCAGCACGCAAGCTGATTTTCAGTGGCACTCACACTGCCTGGGTCCTGACCACCAGTCCAGGGGACTCTGCATTTTAATTTAATTTTAAATAAGCTTCTTAAACTATTTTAAAAACCTTATTTACTTTACGTACAACAATAGTTTAGTTATATATTATAGAAAGAGACCTAAAAACAGTAGGATGTATTACTGGCACTTGAAACTTTAAATTAGAGTGAATAAATGAAGACTCAGCACACCACTTCTGAAAGGTTGCTGACCCCTGCTCTAGGAGCTGGAGTGCCCTAATCAATGCTTTAGCTGAAAATGTGCACAACTGAGTGAAAGGTGGATAGCACCGAGGCACCTGGTCTCACCACAGTCATTACATGTCAGATCAATTATTAAGGGCCCCATTGAAGACAGAAGAAGCAGGATTAGGCCTTAATGGTCTGATGGGAGTAGCTAGATAAGACTAGATAAAGAGGTCACTGGCTAATCCTAGTCGGGTAAACTAGTATAGCTGCCGAAAGTTGCATTGCTGTTCTAAATCTCTCTCTCACACACACACACACCCCGCCCCCCAGGAAAATAAGATATAGATTACTGAATGCCTAAAAAAGTAGTCTGTAAAATCGAGCACTTGGAATTTAACACTGTACACATTCAAATGAGTAATTCTATTAAAAGAAACAAACATTCTCCATATTCTCCAATACTCTTGGCACATGAAAGAGATTTAAAGACTTTGTTATATACGAGATGATTTTAATTATTTTTTATCCTAAAAAAGTAGTGTTTATCTTGGTCTATGACATTTCACACAATTATGCAGAGCTGTTGGATTGAAGCTGAGGGATTTGAAAGGCTAGAGGACAGTGGATAAGTAGAATGTAATGCTCTTGTAAAAACCTTGGCAGTTACTAAATTGTTCTAGTCTACAATATGTGCCAATGAGCTATTTTAAGCTAAACCTCAAATGCTAATTCAATCCTCTGGTTCCTTAAAATTTCCTCTTATCCAATCAATATTTCTGCAAGGTTATTTCACCTTTCAATATGAATTAATTAGATTTAAAATATACACCTCTTCTACCACTTCTTGTATGCTTTTTGCAACAGCTGTGTAATCGCTTTATAGTCATACTTGTATCTATCTTATTTGTAAAGAAAAGCTGGCTGAGAAATAGAAGAAAGAAATTATGTGAGACTGGTTAGCAAGACACTATTTATCAGATGCTGAACTGAGGTTTCTTGGTAAACACCAGCTATTACAGCAGTAATGGTTATTGCTGTAGTCTGTGTTCTAGTGGAATGTGCAATGTTGGAAAAGCTCCCATGGCTAAGAAAAATAAATCTACATCTAGGCTATATCCAATCTCGCTGTCGTTAACAGCTTTTTTCCCTCTTGCATGCATATATCCTTGCACAAATGAATACAATTTTTGCTTCTGACTTGAAAAATATTTTGGTCCTTATGACATTATGATTGAATTGTACTAACAATAGCCATGTTTAAGAACACTGGGCTAGATCCAAAAGACTTAGATGCCTAAGTCGAATATTTAGATGCCACTGAGATTCTCAAAACCCCCACTCAGCTGATGCCTAAATTTCCACATAAATTAAAGTCCCTCTAGACACCTAGGTTTCGGTTAGTGATCCTCAAGCTAGGTGTTCCCCTGTCCATCTTGCCAGCAGGTCCCAATCCAATAGGCATGCTCAGAGTTAGGATTGCCAGTTTTGGTTGGACATATTCCTGGAGATTTAATCACATGACAATCTTTAATTAAGGATTAATCTTCAATTGCTGGAGACTCCCGGCCAATCTTGGAGGGTTGGCAACCTTCCTCAGAGTGTACCTAACCCTACAAAAACTGGCTGGCAGAGGAGTTAACCCTCTTACAACTTTTAGCTCGGTGGTTAGAGTAGTCATCTGGGATGTGGGTGATTTGAGTTCAGTTTCCTCCTCTGCCGGATGTACAAATGGAATTTAAACTTGGTCTCTCCCCTCCCAGGTGAGAGCCTTAAATCACTGGGCTATAGAGTCACTATTTCTGGGGCCCAATGACTATTTATTGATACAGTCGAACAGATTCAACAAGAGAGGGTATTGCCTACTTTGCAAAACACAAACAGCCCAGAAATGCAGCAGCAAGTCTGAGCCCCACTGGGCTAAAAATTTAAGGTGGGGGGGCAGAGCATCACTGCTTCTGGTGCAAACAAACGTATCTAATTCCAGGAAAGGGTTCATGGCGGAGACTCCTAAGCAGAGACAGGCACCTAAGTTCCCTTGAGAGATGGGGTTTAGGCCATACCCTTCTCCTTGGCTAGCTTAGGCAGCTCCCCACTCAGCCAGCTGGCTTTTGTAGATCTCATTTTTAGGCAACTAACTCTCCCCATGGTTTGTATTAGAAGCCTATGTGCCTAACTCACAATGGTGGATTCCATTGGGTGGCAAAGCACCTAACATTTAGGTGTTGCAATACCTAAATAGAGGAGTCCTACTGTTGCTATCAGTGTTTCCCCTGACCACTGTGGCCAAGGACTTTCCACTGAAACAATATAAGGTATACACAAATACTTTATGCAATGTAGTATCCAATTATGGAATCCTTACTCAAGTTGGTGAATGTGACTGTTCTTGGGGCACCTGTCTCCAGTGTAAGGGAGTCTTTCCTATACCTGGCTGGGTGTCAGCTCCCTACCACCACCAGCCATTCAGGTTAACAGGTGCACCCCAGTCCCTGAGTCAGTTTGAAGCATTCCCTGTAATATCCAGCCATGGACACCATCTACTCCTGTCAATCACACTGAACTTCTGAGCACTTACAATAAAACAAAAGTAGGTTTATTGAAGAAAGGATAAAAATGTAATTAGAAATAAGATAAAGTGATGGAAACAACTGGTTACAATGCAAAAAAGCATAAAATATTAATAAGTAGCTTTCCTGTCTAATAAAGTAGATTTCCCCCCCCTCAATTCAGTCTGTTGCAGAGCTGGCCAGTTTCACAAAAGCCAGGATCCAAACATTCATAGGTTCCAAGAGCAGAGGGAACACTGATCATTCTGGTTTAACCTGTATTACATAGGCCATGGAACTGCTCCAGAATAATTACTACATCATCTTTTAGAAAATCCATTCAATCTTAATTTAAAGGATGTCAGTGGTAGAGATTCCACCACAACCCTTCGTAAAGTGTTCCACTGATTAGTCATCATAAAATGTATTCCTTATTTCCAGTCTGAATTTGTCTAGTTTCAACTTCCAGCAATTGGACTTGGTTGCATCTTTCTCTGCTAGATTGAAGAGTCCATTATTAAATATTTGTTCCCCTCAAAGATACTTGGACTGTAGTCAAGACAGCTTAATCTTCTCTTTAAGAAGCTAAATAGATTCATGGCACTCAATCTATCACTAAGGCATGTTTTCTAATCCTTTCATCATTTTTGTGGTTCTTCTCTGAATCCTCTCCAATTTATTAACATCCTTCTTGAATTGTTGGCACCAGAAATGGACATAGTATTCCAGCAACAGTCACCCAGTGCCAAATATAGAACTAAAGTAAGTCTACCTCTACTTGAGATTTCCCTGTTTATGCATTTCAGGATCACAAAACCCTGTGTTGTTGTAGTAGTGTTCCTTTTTTACCTTTAGGGTTTTTAAAGTTTTCAGTTGCCTCTGGTAATTTTCCCTGGAAAGTCTTGATATTGAGCAAGGATAAACAATTGAGCCTTGCATTATATCACTGGCTAAATAGGGAAGGCGGCACCTCCCTCCTGCGTGAATGGGCTACCACCAAGGCATATTTTCCCTGGTGAATAATTTTGACTTCAAGCCCAAGAAGAATATTTTCAATATAAACATTATTCCTAACCTATTACAATGATTATGAGCTTGAAATTTGTCAAGATTTTCTGTAGATACCTTTGTCACATGATGCACTCACCATGAGCAGCAACTCCTGCTGGTCATCCTGTGGACTAGCTCTGCCAACTTGCACTCTTCCTCCAGCGTCTTCAGTGTCTTCTCCCATCTTGTCTCACTCACTCCTAGGTTTGTAGCTTCCTCTCTGTGGCGTGGCTTGGCTTGCCATCTAGGTCACTAAAGTCCTCCCCTTCCAGGGAATTCAAAGTCTTTCCAGACCTGCTGTTCATCTGGCATCTCCAACACCCTTTGCCACTCCCCCATGGCTAATAGGGGAACCCAGGCCCAGCCTCTACACTGGGTTCCAGCCCAGTGACCCTATAACAAGCAGCCACAGTCCTACTCCTTGCTGCTGTTTCCCTAGGCTTATACCAGCCTCCAACTCCTTCCATTCATTAGGATAGCCACAACCTTTTCCACTATCAGGCACCCCCATCTCTGCAGCTAGCTACCTGCTTTTATACAGGCCCTGCCTGTTCCTGCACAGGTGAGCCTATCCTTAATTGGCTACCTCCAGCCTAAATCTTCCCTACTTGCAGCCTAATTAGCTGATTGGGGCCACTTGGCCTAATTCAGCTTTTGCAAGGTAAATGAGGGGAGTTCACCCAATCACAACTTTACATGTTACTCTTTATGGATAAGTATCCTGCAAGCTAAGCTGTGCAGCCACGCAACCTATTAAGCACTGTGCAGGTGCTCAGGCTGTGCCGGGGAGAGATGCCTCTCCCCCAGCCCTGAACCTGCCACGGCCAGGGGACAGGTACCCATCCCCAAACCGAGGCCTAGCCCAGACCTGCCACAGCCAGAAGAGAGGCGCCTATCCTGCAGCCCCAACCCCAGAGCTGCTGCAGCGGGGAGAGGAAGAGAGATGTTCTCCCCCAGCCCCGAAACTGCCGTGATGGAGAGAGGTGCCTCTTTCCCCCCAGTCCAGGTGCTGCTGCAAGAAGAGAGCTGCGGGAGTCCTCTCTCCCTACTGTAGCCCCAGGGCAGCCTGCACCCCAAACCCCTCATTCCCAGCCCTACCCCAGAACCCACAGCCCAAGCCAGAGCCATCACCACCCCCCACACACCCAAACCCTCTGTCCCAGCCTTGAGCCCCTCATCCCCAGCCCCACCCCAGAGCCTGCACCCCCAGCTGGAGCCCTCACCCTCCCACACTCCAAACCCCTCGGCCCCACCCCCACCACATGAATTTTGTTATGTGCACCAATATGGAGGGGATGTGTGACACATCCTCTCCATATTGGTGCACATAATTTATTCTGCACATGCATGGGGAAAAATTGGAGGGAACACTGCCTGCAAGATGTGTTTGGTGTTGTGAGTTTGTCAGATCTGAGGTCAAAGTTGTTTGCAAAGTACAGGGGACTTTTACCAAGGGGTCTCTGAGTCACAGTGAACACTTAATCATAAGTGCTCCTGCCACCCACCATCTACCACCATTAAGGCCCAAGCTATTATAAGTTATGGATACCTTAGTTTCTGGGTGCTCAGTTTGAGACATGTTGGGTTTGAGTTAAGAGGTGCTGATCTTCCATTGTCTTCAAGCTCTGCACATCTGAAATCAGGACCAAAATGCCTCAATGTGAGTATCAAAAAAGTGAGGTACTTAACATTTTCAAGAGTGTCTACTATTTTATCTTTCTAAACTACAAAAATGAAAGTGTCTGCGCATCATCAATCCCTTTGATAGATTAGCCCAATATGTCCAGAAAAGACAAGTCAGTACAACACTTGGTGGATACAGATTATCTATCAAGCATCCAGAAAAGAGCTTTAGCACAATACATATAATAGAATTTATACTTCACTGAATTAGCACACAGACAGCTTTGGCAACATAGTGAGGGTGACAGTGGAGAAATGATAGGAAAATCCTGTGAGACTTATTCTTACAACTCCTATCAAAGAGCATTATCAAAGTGGCTGTGTAAAATGCTTTTAACAGAATTCTGAAAAACAGACTAGCACTCAAAGTTTCATGGATTTCAAATTGTTTAAATTTTTAGTGAGAGACAGAAAGAGACAAGTAATAGTCAGGAAGGTGTTACAGTTAGTGAAAGAACTATACAGATACCCAGAAAACTGGGTGAGATCTAATGAAACAACTGAAATACTTGTACGCAAATGCAAGGAGTCTGAGCACTAAAATGGAGTAACAAGAACTACTGGTACAGCAGATCAAGCCAGACATTACAGAAACATGGTGGAAAAGTACTCATGACAGGAACACAGGTGTTGAAGGGTATGAATAAAGATTAAGGTGGCAGGGTAGCATTGTAGATCAATGAAATGGTGAACTGTAAAGAGATATGAAATGATAGTATGGACAAAACAGAATCTGTTTGGGTCAAAATCAACTTGGAGAAGGATTATAAACAAGTTTTATTAGGATAGTGATCAGGGTCTGCTATAGACCCTGTGACTGACTGGACTAGGACAGGACTAGGAGTGTGCTGGAGGCCTCAGGGACCTATCACACCCTATCCCAGAGAGGATGGGAAGAGAAGTCCTCCAAGAGGCCTACAGTGGTTACGGGGAAGCAGCCAATGAGGGACACTGAAGGCAGCAGCCAAACAGGGCCCAGAAGGCTCACATAAAAGAAGCTGCAGGGCCAGACTCAGTCAGTTGCTGCCTGGAGCTGGAGGAGTAAGTACTGTGTTCCTGGCTGGCTGAAGGAGCAGCAGGACCATGGATAGATCAGCTGCTGGCAGGGAATGGGAAAGCACAGAGGTTGCTGGGACTGATAATATAGTTGCTGGCAGGGACTGGGAGAGCAAGATCCCTAGCTGGCTGCTGGGACTCAGTAAGGACTGAGCCCAGGGAGGAAGCCCTGGGGGTATGACTGGGACTATTTAAAGACTGAGCCTGAGGAGGGCTACAGAGATACTAACAGAAGGGTACTGGGCTAGGCCCCTGGTGGACTGTATATCCCAGAAGAGGTCTGTGCTGTTTCACATTGTGACAGGGTTAGGACTCACCACCGTGGCACCTCCCACTTGTTCTAGGAATTAGCTCAGTCCATGGGAAGCGCCCCCTGCTGGTGGTGTCCCATCCATCCTCTGCTCCTCAGTTATGGTCTGGACCTGTGTTGCTCCCTGCTTGGTGGCATCCTCTTCAGGACACTGTCCTCCAACAGTGCTCCCTAGTCCATACTCACCCCCTTCCAGGAGGCATTGTTCAGCAGTCCTTGCACTGGCCTCAGTGGCCAACCACAACCTCCAAAAATCTAGCCCCTTGTCTCAAGGGCCAGTTGCAGTTTGTCTCAGCCACCCTACTGCATGGCCAGGTGCAGTACAATGGGGAATGGAGAGGACCCAGGCCCACCCACTACTCTGGGACCTGACCCAGGGACCCTCTAGTGGCAGCCTCCCTGCCCTCCTTCTCTCCCCTTGTGCAACTGTCCCTGGGCCACTTCCCCTCTGGCCCCTCACACACTCTAGGCACTCTCTCTCAAGGCCTGCAGTCTGGCAAGTTTTGGGCGGGAGCCCTACTGTGCTCTCCCTGAGCCTGCTCAGCACTGCTCTGTCCAAGGTGCTGGTCTCCTGCTCTGGAGACAGACCTTCCCCCCATGAAGGTCTGGGACAGACTGACTGCTTGCTCCCTGAGCAGCCTTCTTATAGGGCTGAGCCTGGCCCTGATTAGCTGTCTCCAATCTGGGCCCTGATTGGCTCCTAATAAGCCCTCTTCCTATGGGCTGTTCATCTGTGCAGGCCCATTGGCCTGCTGTAGCCCCCCCTCTAGCATGGGGCAGCCCCCCCCCCCCCCCACACACACACACACTCTCTCTCTCTCTCTCTCTCTCTCTCTCTGTGTGACTTGGCTGGAAGGCTGAGTCCCTTAAAACCCACCTGAGAAACTACCAGCAGGAGTTAGCATAACCTGAGAGAATGAAGGCACATTCACTTGACCAGGGGGCACTCACAAGAGGTGTGTGTCATCCCATTATAGAGCCCCCAGGATGGACTTGGATATGATAGAGTTCTCTTTGATATTCTCAGAGAGATAAATACTATTGGGAATTGTGTCATAATGGAGACGTTAACTTCCCAGATATAGATTGGAGAATTAATGCTACTAATATTGCTGGGGCTAGTTATTCCAGGATGTGATAGATGACAGTTTTCTTCATCAAATTGTCAGAGACCCAACAAGAGGTGATGCAATTTTAGACTTGGTTTGGGTAAGTAGTGATGACATCATAGAAGAGCTGGTTATAGGAAGTAACTTTAGATTAAGTGATCACAAGCTGATTCAGTTTAAATTCAATGGAATGATAATTAAAACTAGGTCATCAACCATTGTTTTTTATTTTAAAATGGCAGACTTTGGGAAATCAAGGGAATCAGTTAAAGAAATCAACTGGTCTGTAGAGCTCAAGGACTCAATGTGGATGAGGCTTGGAATTTCTTCAAATTAACTACACAAAAAGTGTCTGAAATTTGCAAACCAAGCAAGGGGGGAAACTTCTAGGGAAAGTTCCATAGCCTGCAGATGACTAACCGCCTCAAAAAGGTTATTGGGAAGTAAAGAGAGCTTATAGGAAATGGCAAAGGGGGTTGATCAGCAAAGAAAACTACATTGTGGAGATTAGAAAATTTAGCAATTCTGATTTTATTCCTATAGGTCAAGTTGAATTAGTTCTTGCCAAGGAAATAACAAAAGGTTTTTTGATTATATAAATAAAAGAGAATAAGGACGGATGAGGTTGGGCTCCTATTCAGTGTGGATGAGAAAGAGATTAACGATAATCGAAATATGCCCCAAAACTAAATGCTTTGCCTCAGTTTTCACTAAGGATGATAATATGGAACAGGTGCATGCAGGTAGTACAGCTGATGGAAATGAGTGAAGAGAAATGGAAATAACATCTGAGATGGAAGAAAAATTTTAAGATCTTAATCCACTCAAATTATGGGGGACAAGATAAATTCCATCCAAGAACACTGAAAGAACTGGCACATTAGATTGCTAGTCTGGTAGCAAGGATTTTTAATAAAAATATCTATTTGGGGGTAGTACCATATGACTGGAGAAGAGCTAACATTATCCTTGTACTTAAGAAATGGAAAAACAGTGATAATGGCAATTACTCCTGTTAGTTTAACCTCAGTAGCTTAGAAGGCTTTAGGCCTGGTCTACACTACAACTTTAATTCGGATTTAGCAGCGTAAATCGAATTAACCCTGCACCCGTCCACACAAAGAAGCCATTTAATTCGAAATAAAGGGCTCTTTAAATCGATTTCTGTACTCCACCCCGATGAGCGGAGTAGTGCCAAAATCAATTTCATCATTTCAAATTAGGGTTAGTGTGGCCACAATTCGATGGTATTGGCCTCTGGGAGCTATCCCACAGTGCACCATTGTGACCGCTCTGGACAGCAATCTGAACTCGGATGCACTGGCCAGGTATACAGGAAAAGCCCCGCGAACATTTGAATTTCATTTCCTGTTTGCCCAGCGTGGAGAGCACAGGTGACCACAGATAGCTCATCAGCACAGGTAACCATGCAGGCCGATAATCGAAAAAGAGCACCAGCATGGACCGTACGGGAGGTACTGGATCTGATCGCTATATGGGGAGAGGATTCAGTGCTAGCAGAACTTCGTTCAAAAAGACAAAATTCAAAAACTTTTGAAAAAATCTCCAAGGGCATGATGGAGAGAGGCCACAATAGGGACTCAGATCAGCGCCGTGTGAAAGTCATGGAGCTCAGACAAGCCTATCAAAAAACAAAGGAGGCAAACGGTCGCTCCGGGTCAGAGCCGCGGACATGCCGCTTCTACGAGGAGCTGCATGCAGTTCTGGGGGGGCCGCCACCACTACCCCACCTCTGACCATGGATTCCGAGGCGGGGATAATCTCATCAGCTACACCTGAGGATTCTGCGGACGGGGAAGAGGAGGAGGAGGAGGACGAGCTTGCAGAGAGCACCCAGCACTCCGTTCTCCCCAACAGCCAGGATCTTTTTCTCAGCCTGACGGAAGTACCCTCCCAACCCAGTATCCAAGACCACGGCCCCATGGAAGGGACCTCAGGTGAGTTTACCTTTTAAAATATAAAACTTGTTTTAAAAGCAAGGGTTTTTAATGATTACTTTGCCCTGAGGACTTGGGATGCATTTGCAGCCAGTACAGCTACTGGAAAAGTCTGTTAACATGTCTGGGGATGGAGCGGAAATCCTTCAGGGACATCTCCATGAAGCTCTCCTGGAGGTACTCCATAAGCCTTGCCACAAGGTTTCTGGGCAGTGCAGCCTTATTCCGTCCTCCATGGTAGGACACTTGACCGCGCCATGCTTGCAGCAAGTAATCTAGTATCATTGCATGACAAAGCCTGGCAGCATATGGTCCCGGTGTTTGCTGGCATTCAAGCAACATCCGTTCTTTATCTTGCTGTGTAATCCTCAGGAGAGTGATATCGCTCATGGTAACCTGGTTGAAATACGGGAATTTAATTAAAGGGATAGAGGTGGCAGTTCCTACTGGGCTGTTTGCCTGTGGCTGAAAAGAAATCCTTCCCTGCAGTTAGCCAAGCGCAGGCGGGGGGGAATTGGCCCAGAGCTTTTGTGTTTGGCTAGCAGGGATCTTCCCTGATACCAGTCATGCGGTGAGGGGAGGGATAAAGTGATCATCCAGAGAACTGGATGGGGGGGGTGGTTAGTTTGTTTTCTGCTGCTGAATGTTAACAGGAAAACCGCAGCACTCAACGGGCTTTGCTTGGTATGTGGGAAAGGAGGGCGCAGAAGCCGAAAGACAATGGCTTACCATGGCCGCATGCAAGCTGAATTCTGTTCCCTGGACCTGCGTCTGTGATCTCTAGCAGCAAAGCCATAGGCACTGAATATTAAGAGGCAAAATGCAACCTTGCACAGAAATCACATGTGCTATGTAATGTGAATAGTGTTGGTCACCGTGAAAGAGTATAAGCATTGTTCTGCAAAATGTATCTTTTTTTAAAAAATTCTCTCCTTTTTTCCCTCCCTCCAGTAGCTGCAAATTCTTCAAGCCTCCCTCCTCCGTCCCGAAGGCTATCACAGATAAGGCGTCGGAAAAAGAAGACGCGAGACGAGATGTTCGCAGAAATCATGGAATCCACCCGCAGTGACAGAGATCATCTGAATGAGTGGAAGGACACGGTTTCAAAGTATAGGAAAGAAGCCAGTGAATGTGAGGACAGGAGGGACCAACGTGAGGACAGGAAGGACGCTCGAGATGAGAGGTGGCGGCAGGAAGATCAGAGGAGGCAGGATGCAACGCTGGGGCTGCTGCGTGAGCAAACAGACATGCTCCGGCATCTGGTGGAGCCTCAGGAATGGCAGCAGGATAACAGTGCAGCTACAGCCCCTGTATAACCCCCCTCCCCCCTCCCCATGTTCCATAGCCTCCTCACCCAGACGTGTAAGAACGCGGGGGGGGGGAGGCTCCGTACACCTTCCCATTCCACCCCAATGGACAGCCCAAGCAAAAGGCTGTCATTTTTTTAAACTTTTTTTAGTGGCCTTTTCCTTCCCGCCGATCCTCCTCCCAAACCCCACCCGGGTTCCCTCCCTCTTTTTATAATCTATTAATAAAGAATAAATGATTTTTAAATGATAGTGACTTTATTTGGTTTGAAAGCAAGCGGGGGGAAGGGGGAGGGTGGGTTCCTTACAGAGAATGGGTCAATAAAGGGGGCGGGTTTTCATGAAGGAGAAACAAACAGATATTTCACACTGTAGCCTGGCCAGTCATGAAACTGCTTTTCAAAGCTTCTCTGATGCACAGCGCTTCCTGGTGTGCTCTTCTAATCGCCCTGGTGTCTGGCTGC
>NC_048302.1:73197182-73226993 GCF_013100865.1 Trachemys scripta elegans
AGTCTCAAAGGTGCCACAGGACCCTCTGTTGCTTTTTACAGATTCAGACTAACACGGCTACCCCTCTGATAATTGCTAAAACAGGGTTTCTAATCTCCCCTCCCCCCAATCCTTTCTTAATCACTGTGGACAATACCACCATCCTGCCTGTCACTCAGGCCTGTAACATGGGCATCTTTTACTCCAAACTCTGTCTTGGGTCTCACATCCAGGCTATGTCTAAATCTTGCAGATTCATTCTGCACAATATCTCCAAGCTACAGCCTTTCCTATCCTTCCACACAACTAAAACTCTTGTCCAGGCTCTCATAATCTCATCTCTCAATTACTGCAACATCCCTTTCTCTGACCCTGACAAGTGCAATTTTGCCCCCGATCCATGCAGAATGCTGCTGCAAAGATCATTTTTCTAGCCCGTTGCTCTGACCATATCACCCCTATCTTTGAATCCCTCCACTGACTCCCCATTCTCTACTGCAGCAAACTGATTGTCTTCACTTTAAAGGCCCTTCACCATCAATCCCTATTCCCCACCCTATCTATCATCTCTCATTCATTACTGAAACATCAACTCCTGCCTCTGATTGGCCCATGATGCCAGCCTCCATTGCCCACTATTTAAAATTTTAATTAAGCCTTCATGCTTTTTCCCATGCTGCCCCTCACATTTGGGAGGAGGTCCCTGTAAACATCTGCAAACTACCTCATTATCCCCCTTCAAATCCTTCCTTAAAACTTCCTCTTCCATGAAACCCACTAAAAAAAAACCACACCACACCACACACACACACAACTTGGGACAGGTTTCTGGTGTGCTGATACCACAGCCAGTCATACTGACCAATATTGTCTCCTAGTTTCCTTGTGCTCCCCTGTCTGTTTACATCCATCTGTTGTCTCTTGTTTTATCCCTGGATTATAAGCTCTTTGGGGTAGGGTCCATCTTTTTTGTTCTATCTTTGTACAGCACCTAGCACAATGGGGTCCTGGTTCTTAACTAGGGATCCTAGGCACTATTGTAATACAAATAACACCTTTGTCAGTCTGCAGACTACTTCATCAGGGAGAAATCCTCTCGTGGATCCACTTTCTCTCAATACCTCCTCCTAGGCTGAGTTCTCAAGGTAGTTTTGGGTCTTTGTTCTACCTTTAATGTCAGCTGTGTGAATATTCAGAGCTGGAAAAACCAGTACAATAGGCAATTGCTGAGATTGCACATCTGGCTTCTGTGCATTTGTTACAGTGCATATTATTGCTTGCTAGTGACCAGATATTTGTGACTACCACTAGTTTGATTATTTATTTGGTATTTGTAGCTCAGCTCTTTTGAATATAGTTTATTTTTGTGTTCACCCAGATCTTTTCATACAACATTGTTTTTTTATTTTTCAGGAAAGGCCACTGAGTGATTATTTCCCCCCCTGCTCACTTTCCATTATGGGCGGTACGTATCTTAAATGTTCCCTCTATTTATCTTTAAATGGACAGTGAGAAGTTTGACAGGACCCAACTTGGAGTCTTCTTGGCAACTTCTGTTATAAACTGTTTCCTCTAACAGAAGAACTATACTAATCTTCCAAAACTAGGACTGCATGCAAACTTAAAATCAGAGCTCCTGAGATAGATGGAAAAAACACCACATAGTGGGCGTGTGCACATTGTGCAGAACCTCTGTTTTCCCTGCTACCTCTATTCTTTTGAGCCAGTAGGGAATTGAAACTAACAACATTTCACCTCTTCAAAATATTCATAGAGGTGGATTGTCATAAATTTCAATCTCCTGTTGGCTCACAAGAAAGAAGATGGCAGGGAAAGCAGAAGGACAATGCATCATCCATGTGTATGGAGCACAAAATGTACAGAACCTCCTCCCAAGGGATAGGTTGTAGTCCTGAAATTATCCCTATGCTTTACTGTCGGGTAACCCAAAAAGAGTAATAGAAAAATACCCTTTTTATTTTTCATGTAAGGAACAGTGGAAAGGCAAAAGAAACAAGTACCCAGACAAGGAAGTTGCCCTGATTTTTATTAAACTGGAAACATTTCTGACTCAAAGCAAGAACAAAACCACATACATTTACAGTTATGAATAATTAACTGGACTGTATCCCTGTACTCTAAGAATTCCATTTCAGTACAATTACCTAAATTTATCCTAATACTCCTAAAACATCTTTGCTGTACCCTAATACTTTGACTATTTTATTTACTATTATCTTCATATTTATTGAACTTATATGATGAGTGAATATAATACACAACCATTAGTAATACTGGGTCATAGTCATCCCTGGTGCAATTCCTTTGAGACAAACATAGTGCCTTCACAGATTTAAGTGGAGTCATATCATGGGAGAACATGACCCAATATGTACAAGAGTTATGATAATTCAGAGTAAGATTTCATGCTAATCATTCAGCATTGTGTCCTAAAGGAGTTGGTGAGGAGCGTAGGCTGATATAAAATGATTACTTATTATAGTAATTGTGGTTCTTCAAGATTACCTACATTAAACCTCTCTGTAGATAAAATATGCATTCTCTGTATGAGTTCAGTCTTTCTGGAAAGAAGTATCAGATGTACACACTCCTCCCCCACAAAATATATATAAGATGGTGCAGCTGCCCCTACCACTCAGTTCTTTCAACTAAATACAAAATCTGTTGTAAGATTCTGAAATTATAGGGGAGGAGCGCAGCTAGTATCAATCTTCACAGGCAATCATCTCAAAAACCACGCAAATATTATGGCACGTAATCATTCTTTCTTTGAGCATTGCCTATGTGGATCCCTTCTGCAGGTGACTGACAAATAGTCCCTAGTCTGAGTTTTAAAGATTATGGTGACACTTTTAAGAGATGCACCCATGGCCCTCTTAGACATGGTGGAATGAGTTCTGAAACGTTACAGTGGTGGATTAACCACTGGGACAATATGGCCCATGCCCAATTGGGGACCAGAAATGTGAATGCCCCCATGTCCTGTCCTGCTCTGCCTGGTGCTCCTGCCAGGGAGTGGGATCAGGGAATAGGGGCTTGCCCTGCTCCTCCCGGCGCTCCTGCTGGGGAGCAGGGTTAGGGCACGGGGGCTTCCCCCACATCCCAGCAGGAGTGCTGGGCAGGGAGGCAAGCCCCTGGTCCCCGGCAGTAGTGCCGGGTGGGAGGGAAGCCCCTGCGTCCCAACCCCATATCCCTGGCAGGAGTGCCAGGGGAATCTGCAGATGGGAGGGGTGGGGAGGGGCCCCTACTTGCTCCGGCCCATAGTCCCACAAAAAGGTAATCCAACTCTGAGTTCATAGCAAGACAGTCTCTAGCATCTTACTTTTACAGTCTCTGGGTGGAGAATGTTTGACTCTCTAGTATTATCCCTAGGTACTACAATCTAGGTGTCTTGCAGAATGGCTTAGTCTTGTTCAGGCAGTAGCTTGCAACATCTAAAATGCAAAGCTTTGCTTCCCCTGTCAGAGAATGGTACATGTGATCCAAAGCATCCAGATATTCACATCCTACACACTGCTGTGAAAACCTTCGTACAAAATATGCTTTGAGAGGATCATTTAAAAACTAATAATTCACTGGTCGAGAATACCATGGTGAAATGTACATAGCAACATTATATATAAAATTATAAATTCCCCCTGTATGACATTACTAGAACGTGTTCAAGACCAGATGGCCTTGCCTAGATAAAGGTGTTAAATAAATCTCTTCTAAACAAAAATGTGGATTTGCTTCAGTTTACATATAAGCAGTAAACAGGACTATCAAAATGAGAGGGGGAGGAGACAACATGGCATCTATACCCACCAGACGATAAAAGGTTGGTCTGGGTTTTATTTTTTTCAAAGAATACTTTGCAAAAGTATACTGGGCTACAAAGATAAGGAGGCTGAACCTCAAGTGATAAGCAACTGAAGTAGCTGATTGCATAGAATATTATATCCTAAAAGTATATAGAGAGGTCTTTTTGGAAATCTAATGATACATACATTTCATAATGATATGACTAGTGTATTAACACTACATGAGGAAATATGGATTCCTAATATTCTTTAAAGTCTCTGGCCAAAACAGGGAGAAACACATTCCCTCCCAGACAGGCAGACATCTACCGTTCTCCAAAGAAATTAAACAAGATGTTACTCCACAATTTTGACCTAAGGCATCCCAACACTGGATTATCTATAACCATAAATTTGACAATTTATTCTGCTCAAACAGGTAATATGTAATGGCCCACCCTAGAAGAATTGCCAGGGGGTTTGTCTCCGACCCGCAGAGGACTCCCCAGAGCAGGTTAATCCTGATAACCGTTAGAAGGACACAGATACAGCCCTCCGCTCAAAGGATTGACATACAAGCAGCAATTCTTTGAAAACAAGTATCATTTGTGTGATCATGGGAGACTTTAACTTCCCAGATATAGGCTGGAGGACAAGTGCTAGTAATAGTAAAAGGGCTCAGAGTTTCCTAGATGCAATAGCTGATGGATTCCTTCACCAAGTAGTTGCTGAACCAACAAGAGGGGATGCCATTTTAAATTTTGTTTTGGTGAGTAGTAAGGACCTCATAGAAGAAATGGTTGTAGGGGACAACCTTGGTTCAAGCAATCATGAGCTAATTCTAAATGGAAGGATAAACAAAAATAGATCTGTGACTAGGATTTTTGATTTCAAAAGGGCTAACTTCAAAAAATTAAGGAAATTAGTTAGGGAAGTGGATTGGACTGAAGAACTTGGGGATCTAAAGGTGGAGGAGGCCTGGCATTACTTCAGGTCAAAGTTGCAGAAACTATCAGAAGCCTGCATCCCAAGAAAGGGGAAAAAAATCATAGGTGGGAGTTGTAGATCAAGCTGTATGAGCAAGCATCTCAGAGAGGTGATTAAAAAAGAGCAGAAAGCCTACCAGGAGTGGAAGATGGGAGTGATCAGCAAGGAAAGCTACCTTATTGAGGTCGGAACATGTAGGGATAAAGTGAGAAAGGTCAAAAGCCATGTAGAGTTGGACCTTGCAAAGGGAATTAAAACCAATAGTAAAAGGTTCTATAGCCATATAAATAAGAAGAAAACCAAGAAGGAAGAAGTGGGACCGCTAAACACAGAGGATGGAGTGGAGGTTAAGGATAATCTAGGCATGGCCCAATATCTAAGCAAATACTTTGCCTCAGTCTTTAATGAGGCTAATGAGGAGCTTAGGGATAATGGTAGGATGACAAATGGGAATGAGGATATGGAGGTAGATATTACCACATCCGAGGTAGAAGCCAAACTCGAACAGCTTAATGGGACTAAATTAGGGGGCCCAGATAATCTTCATCCAAGAATATTAAAGGAACTGGCACATGAAATTTCAAGCCCATTAGCAAGAATTTTTAATGAATCTGTAAACTCAGGGGTTGTACCGTACGACTGGAGAATTGCTAACATAGTTCCTATCTTTAAGAAAGGGAAAAAAGTGATCCGGGCAACTACAGGCCTGTTAGTTTGACATCTGTAGTATGCAAGGTCTTGGAAAAAATGTGAAAGAGAAACTTGTTAAGGACATTGAGGTCAATGGTAATTGGTACAAAATACAACATGATTTTACAAAAGGTAGATCGTGCCAAACCAACCTGATCTCCTTCTTTGAGAAGGTAACAGATTTTTTAGACAAAGGAAACGCAGTGGATCTAACCTACCTCAGTAAGGCATTTGATACGGTTCCACACGGGGAATGATTAGCTAAATTGGAAAAGATGGGGACCAATATGAAAATTGAAAGGTGAATAAGGAACTGGTTGAAGGGGAGACTACAATGGGTCATACTGAAAGGTGAACTGTCAGGCTGGAAGGAGGTTACTAGTGGAGTTCCTCAGGGATCGGTTTTGGGACCGATCTTATTTAATCTTTTTATTACTGACCATGGCACAAAAAGTGGGACTGTGCTAATAAAGTTTGCAGATGACACAAAGCTGGGAGGTATTGCCAATACAGAGAAGGACCGGGATATCATACAGGAAGACCTGGATGGCCTCGTGAACTGGAGTAATAGTATGAAATTTAATAGTGAAAAGTGCAAGGTCATGCATTTAGGGATTAATAACAAGAATTATTGTTATAAACTGGGGATGCATCAGTTGGAAGTAACAGAGGAGGAGAAGGACCTCGGAGTATTGGTTGATCACAGGATGACTATGAGCCGCTAATGTGATATGGCCGTGAAAAAAGCTAATGTGGTCTTGAGATGCATCATGGGAGGTATTTCCAGTAGAGATAAGGAGGTGTTAGTACCATTATACAAGGCACTGGTGAGACCTCATCTGGAATACTGTGTGCAGTTCTGGTCTCCCAGTTTGAATTCATCCTTCTTAAACATGGAACAGGTACAGAGAAGGGCTACTAGGATGATCCGAGGAATGGAAAACCTGTATTATGAAAGGAGACTCAAAGAGCTTGGCTTGTTTAGCCTACCAAAAGAAGGCTGAGGGGAAGATATGATTGCCCTCTATAAATATATCAGAGGAATAAATACCAGAGAGGCAGAGGAATAATTTAAGCTCAGTACCACTGTGGACACAAGGACAAATGGATATAAACTGACCATCAGGAAGTTTAGACTTGAAATTAGACGAAGGTTTCTAACCATCAGAGGAGTGAAGTTCTGGAACAGCCTTCCAAGGGGAGAGGTGGGGGCAAAAGACATAGCTTGATAAGTTTATGGAGGGGATGGTATGATGGGATAGCCTAATTTTGGCAATTAATTGGTCTTTGACTATTAGCAGTAAATATGCCCGATGGCTTGTGATGGGATGGTAGATGGGGTGGGATCGAGTTACTACAGAGAATTCTTTCCTGGGTGTCTGGCTGGTGAGTCTTGCCCACATGCTCAGGGTTTAGCTGATTGCCATATTTGGGGTCAGGAAGGAATTTTCCTCCAGGGCAGATTGGCAGAGGCCCTGGGTTTTTTTTGCCTTCCTCTGCAGCGTGGGGCATGGGTCACTTGCTGGAAGATTCTTTGCATCTTGAAGTCTTTAAACCATGATTTGAGGACTTCAATGGCTCAGACACAGGTTTGATACAGGAGTGGGTGGGTGAGATTCTGTGGCCTGTGTTGTGCAGGAGGTCAGACTAGATGATCATAATGGTCCCTTCTGACCTTAAAGTCTATGATCATTTATTTAAAGGTAATACAATACATTCAAGAAAGCATAAGATATAGTAAAACACTAACTCTTTAGAAAGCAGCACAAAAAAAGGAAGGATGTAGACTGCACAGAACACAGCATATACAGACCATATAGCCGTTACAATGTAATACTTAAGGTACACAGAGAACCCGCATACCGATGTATAAAAGCCCCAATGCAATATTAAAACACTATACTTATTATAATGTAATAAGTCAAGCTTCTATACATATGCATAAAAAACTTAACATTACAATTCTGAGAGTGGTGATCGAACAGTCACAGAATGGGGTGAGGTGGATCTCACTCAAAGACAGGCACCCAGATTTATTTACAAACACACTCCCATTCTTTTAAGAAAGAAATAGAAAAATCAAACTTACACTTGATCTTTCTGAATTCCTGTGAACTGTCTAGGTCCTTCTGATCTGTCTACTGCTCTCCTGTTTCTGCTCTTTGATCTTCTCCTTTCACTGCTGCTGGTCTGTCTCCTCTCTCTGATCTTCTCCTGATGCTCCTTCTCTGGTCTTCTCCACTCTCTCTCGCACACACACCAGCCTGCTGGCTGTCTCCTTATATTCAGTTTCTGGCCTTCTCTGATTGGTTGCTATTTCAGGCTTGGTAAGTAGCATTGATCCTCCCTGTGTGGGCAGCAACTGTTCAACCAATCAGCTCTGCCTGTCATTCAAGCTGTTCCTCTTCCTAACCCCTCCCTTCAGGAATTTTGGAGTGAGCTGAATCATGATTTTTTGAATTTTATTTCACTCTGTTTATCTGCTATTGGTCAATTTAGTCTATGTCCTCCATTTTGATATTTTCTAATAGAGAATAACTGCAGTGGCAATTTTGGATTTCTAACTATAAAGTATCATTAATTACTTATTTAAAGCCCTTATTATAAAACTAACTACATTTTTATGCACGCTAAGGCATTATGATACTGTCACCACCATTATTATTCAAATATGGAGAGATGATTTTTCACAATGTTTTTAACCCCCTTTTTCAGTTTTTCTGCAGATTTCTATCCAAAGTGCTGCAAGAGTTTTTCAATCCCCTCCTGCTGGGTTGTAAACTCATTTATCAATCCAGCATTTTGAGTCCAATGAGTGTGTGGTCTTGTCCAGTGTTGGCTCAAGGCTCTCATTCAGGAGACCGAGCAGACCTGTCTTCATACTAGCATAATTCCTCACTACTCTTGATTCTCACTTTGGTCACACTTGTGATGGACAGTAATCATAATCCTTTGTGCATTTTCCTAGGCCTTTTCACAATTCAGGATGATCCATTAATTGCTTAACTAAACTTATATCTACTCCAAAAGGTAGTGGGTTGATCCTGTCACATATCTGATATTGATCCCTAATTTCTTCATTTTCAATTTCAGGTTGTGTGAAATTGAAATTGCAACCAATCAGTGAGGTGAGGATTGAGTTGTATTTGTTTAAAGTTAATCACATACATATGTATACCAACTTCTAACACGCTTATTTCCAATGTACACAATGATTGATCCATTAAACGGAAAAGGGTTTAATTGATAGATATTTTCCTTCATTTAAACATACATCATATGGCTGGATTCCATCACTATTACAAATATATTCCATTCCACGTTCTTCCACACAAGCCTCAAGTTCCACAGTTTTCCACATATTCTGTTTTATGGCCCATAATTTGTGTTCTATTGTTTGCATTACACTAGCATTAACATTTAACCCTAGTGCTACAATAGGAGATATCCATTCAATTCAGGCTTCAGACATTGACTATAAATGTAGTAATTTGATTTACTTGAGGATTATATGTAAAGGTTACCATTTTCCAGCAAGAAAATAACTTTTGTTCAACTTTGATGGCATGCTTCCATATTATACGTCTTATTTCTAAACGTAAGATACCACTCATTCCATCTCATATAATATCTTCTACTACATCACTGGTCCACGTTTGTGCTTTTATGCAAGCCAATGCCATATATACATTGCTTTGTAATTCTTCTACTGTGTTTAGTACGGCTATATGATCAGCTTTTTATAACTTCTCCCAGCTAGGGAGCAAACTTGCTATGAGGTGATGGCTAGTCATTCAAAGAGGTTATCAAAGGTTTAGCTAAAGCGCCTCAGTGTTGTCCTAGTGCATTTAACTGATTAGCCAATACCTCCTCATCTATACTGTTTACTACTCCAAGACTTGTACCTGTTCCTCCCAACATTGTATCCATCAAACTTCTTTTCTTTCTATTAATAGGAGCTTTTAATAAAAGTTGGGTTTCCCTCCATCTTTTCCATCCTACAAATAGAGGTTCAATATATTTATTGCATTGTGGTTTTTGGTGAGAAAGCTAAATCTACCATTACTTTCATTAAGGAGTAAGTGGGGTCAATTATTTGTTTCTTTGTATCTTCCTTTACTATATATAGGCTAACACCAATTGATTCAGGTTTGGGTGTCCATAAAATAGCAAAAGTGTAATTAATTTGAGAGCCAGTGATTATCCATAGTCCACTTTTGTTATGATCATACTACCTTCACACCAAATGTGAAATAAGAGTTGGCTTATAGTTTCTTTCTTATACTCAATGTCTTTTATTATGTGTATACCAAGATAATTGTAATTTTAATTGATTTTTAAATATAACTTTGGTCTGTAATTCACATTGAATATCTCTTTTACTAATTTATCCTCATGAATCAATGATCCCAAATTCAGCTTCTGTTTTATTACTAAGATTATGAGCCCATTTGTATAAGTATTGTTTTTTTACTTTTTGCACTCCATTTAGGGACATGGCATGCTATAAGAGCACATGGAGAATTCTGGTCTGGCTGTATTGTGAAATTATATGAATGTGCAATTATTGTAGATCTATATTGCACATTGCCATTGCCCAGTTCTTACTCCTTTCCCCCATATTTTACCTGTATTACCAGTAGCATCCCATTCACATACTGAAGGTTTAGGCACAGCATAATTCTGATGGGTTCTAAAATGTAATAACTGAACTTGAGAAGCATATGTAGTATGACATTTATGAGCATCATGGGTCACGTGTTCTACCTTTCAGATTTTGTGCAATTAACTCTATTAAATTTATGGCCCCCATTACAACCATTATTGTAATAGGCTTATTTGGGATTGTGAAAGTACAATTTTGGATACTATTGACAGCCGTTCGGCTTAATCCATTGTATTTTCATGTCTGAACTCATTCTTTCTGGATTTATCAAAAGATTAGGTGAGCATGCAATTATTTTTAATCCTTCTACTAATGCACACTGTCACTATTCTTCTCTTACTGCTTTACCATGTATTGTGCCTATCCCTTCATGTGATTTCCATGTAAACCCTGAAGGTTGTGGTGCATTGTCGCCAGATCTTTGGGCCATTAAATTTCCTTTGCCTTGAGCATCAAAAATATATATTTATGGCATCAGTAATGAGCGTTCTACTCATATGACTTTGTACAATTAAGTCTATGATCTTTGGTGCTCCCATTACCACTTTTACGGTCCTTGGCTTATTCTCTATTCTTGGAATTGTTAAAACAAGCAAACAAAAAAACCCCCACCACATTTCTCAATATTATTGGCAACAGCTTTATTATTAGAATAGAACTTGGCCCATCATTTCATCAGTGTCCTGTCTAAATTTGCACCACCATAGCAGAATCCCATAGCCATAAATGCCTAGAAGAGACAAGATGAATAGAACCGCATCTTCTACCATCGGGCTTTCATCTGAAAAACAGAAATAATGAATGATCCTTTTTCTTTTATAAGACAAATTCATCTTTTATTTTAACAAAACCTTTTAATAGTAATGCAAAAAAAAATTCTTCCTTCCACAAATTTATACTATTTAACATTTTTAACTCTACCTATCTCACAATACTAATTAATAATTATCTTATTCACCTATAATAATACAAACAATGTTTGTTTCTTATACTATTCCTTAACACTTTCATTATATCTACATTTTCTTTAATACTGAATAGTACCCTTTGAATAGTACCCTTTTAATTATTGATAGAGCTGTCATAACTAAAATATGAAACAAATAAAATTAAATTGCTCTCCATAATGCTCTATGGTTGACATCAAACAATTTAACACTCCAAAGATGTCTACCCCTATAATTCCATATCCATAGATTACTGTATGCACAAGGCCGAATCTGGCAATGATTTGCCATTGGCCTATGTTGATGGACATTGGCCTATTTACAGGGATGGGAAATTGTACTCCCACCCCATTGACAATACAAACATCTCTTGACTGCTATGGTGTTAGATCCACATTTATATCCAGATTTAAAATTGACAGTGTTGACCCTGTATCCAAGTGACACAATAATCCCACTCCCATCTCTGGGTTATTGAGGATTACGGGGACTAAAGGTCCTCTATTGGGGTCCAAAAATAATTGGTTTATCTTTATGGGAAGGGCCTCTTCTTTTCTGCTATCTTTGCTATCCTCACTGTTTCACTCTGTATCATTCATCATATTTTCTAATTCTTCCTCCAGTATTTTGAATAAATCCATCATTTCTTCTTCTTTACGACTGGGAAGTTCACTGAATCATCCACCACCTGCCATTCTCTCTCTCTCTTTTGTTTTGTTTTATTCCTCTTTGAATCACTTATACTCTCTTTTTATCCTTTCCCTATTTATAAATAAAATTACCATTTATGTATATTATTTAACTTAATTATACTATTACTTTTATTTCCATTACTGTCACTAATTTATCTCTTATTGTTAGCATGATCTAACTTATTTCTATAATTACTATCATTAAACTTATTCCATATTTATAGTTATTACTAAACTTCAATTTAATTAAGTAGTAAATAAGTGTTATCTATTACATACTCATTTTCCTTGCTTTTATTCTATTCAACTGCATTCCACAGTACCTTTGCATTTATATCAATCATACAATTCACCTTTTTTATAATGTTTATTCCAATAAATTCTCTACTATTGACTCCCATATTTGCCAAACCGAATCTTACATTATCTATCCATGTAATACCCATGTTGTTAGATAGAGGAATACTTAAAGGAATGGGTATCTGTTCTCCCAATAGTCCTGTAAGCATATACATGTCTCTTGACATATAGCGTGTAATATCTACATCTATTGCTGTATTTATTAATGAAAGCAAAGATCCAGTATCCATATAGCAGAGTGTTTCAATTTCTGCTTCAATAATTCAGATTGGAACCAGTGGTCTATCATATTCATCTAAATATATCTGTGATATAATTAATGGAGAGGTAGCCTCTTCTTCAGGCTCCTCTATTCCACTTTCTTCATCTATTGCTTCTGCTTTAGCTAATCTTATAAATTCATCTATTGGCATATTTCTTCATTATCTATCAGATTTTCCATTTCTTCTTCATCCATATCTGGTATTTCCCCAAACCATGCTGCCATTTCATGTATCTATTCTATTCTTCCCTTGTCTTTCTCTATCAAATAACAAAATTATGATTTACTTATATACGCAACAATATTTTACTTATTTTCTATACTATTGCCCACAAGATATTTCTTTCTAAGTCTATTGAGCATTGGAGCGCCGTAAGAATATTCATCCCCACTATTCCAAGTCTATTTTCTCTTAGGTTCATAATTGTGAAACACACTCCGAATACTTCTCTTTTCCTATATTAACTATTAGTGGATGTGTTAGTGGAATTTCACTTTTTATTCCTAATACTCCACGTATTTCTACTGTGTTGGAGGAGATCTGCTGGACTGTATCTGTTATTTAACACAGAGTGAGCAGATCCAGAGTCTAGGTAGCATAAGTGTTGTATTTTCCCTTTAGCTATGCTAATTGTGATCACTGGTCTTCCATTATAATCCTTCCATAAAGGAACTATCATTTGAAGTGGTTGCTTCTCCCATTGATGGACTGGTGTTAATGATTTCGGTTGCTTTGTCTGCTGTTGAATTTAAATTAGTTGTTTCTATCACTGGTAGACTTTCCAAGATCTCATCTAAATCTTGCTCAGTCCAATCTGAAGGTATATACCAAGCTTCCTCATCACATATTTCATTCTACATTCCTTCTCTCTGCATGTTTATCTTATCCTTTTTCCTGTCCCTACAATGAGTAGTAGTATTATTTTGGTTCTCCTTTCCTTGTTTTGTTCTTAATCAAAACAAAAGTGAAGGGGTACTTAGTATTTTATTTCTACTTCATAAAGTCCTTACAATATTTATTGCCACTAAGGGTTCAAAAAATTCCTATGCTTTGTAATAACTTAAAAAAAAAAAAAAAACCCATGGCAACTGTCTATTAACATATCTTATCTGGATGCTCCACTATTAAATTTCACATCCAGTGGGTCTTCTCCAATCATCTGGTTTTTAATGTGCCACTAGATCAGCATGATCTTTTGATGACATCGGGGAGATAAGGGGTGCTCAGCCTCCCTATACCTTATCTTTGGGGTTTGGTGGAGCTGACTAATCTTTTGAAGCAGTAGTTCTGTAGGTAAACCATTAATTTGGTCTCTGGAGAAAAATTATTACAGTATGAACCCAAAGCTAATTTCTTCCTGCATCACCTTTCCTTTGTTCATAAGGAACCACTTTTGTTTTTTTCTCAAATTTTATCCATCTTGTTTATGTCACTGGCTTCCTTTCCCCTGAGGATTGTTATTGGAAAAGCTCACCACTGATACCACTTCAGGCTTTTTCCTACGGGGTGGCCATCCCTTCTGTATTTTACCTTTTCCTACATTGTTTAAAGTAGTGTCTGAATTACTAAACATTACTGCTGTTTTTATTATTACACCAAGTTGTGAAACTAATGCTTCTTCTTTGTGTAATACATTACCTACTATAGTACCTTTCTGTTAATGCATTAATTCCAAAGTCATACCTGACTTTCAAAATTCTTTTACACATTGTTCCTTCTTAGGAAAACTCCTTACAGAATCCCCTTCTGGAAAGAAAGATTTTTCTTTTGTCTTCCAACTATTAATATTACTTCCATAGAGGAATTCAGAAAAGATGTCTGAACTAATACCAGGGCTGACCTTTGTTCTTTTCTTTTAATCCCATGAGTTTAACTTCTTTGTTCACCACAGCACCACTTTTCTGAGCTGTGCTATTAACTACCTGCATAGCCTGTCATTTTTTCTGCAGACAAGTCACTTCATGCTGGCCATATACCTGGTCAGTTTTAATATACTGGTTCTATGACCTCAGAACCATATCTACTATTGCCTGTGTGGCCATACATTTTCCCCTTGAGCAACACACCTGCTTCCCTCACACTTCAAGCCATCGCTTATCACAAATGCACTGCAGCTTTTCAGTCTGCAGCCCATCCTTTAAACATCTCTCCTATAGAGTGGAGTTCACAGCTTTAAGCTTAAACTTTTCTTCACAACAAAATTTCAGTTGCTGCTGAAGCAGCTGACCCTGGTCTGAGAAATCTTTCAACCTTTTGGATTCATCTGTTTCAGACACACACGGGCTATTTAGTTATTTCACAACCATAGTAGAGACTGCTATCCCAGGCACACCAGACATCTTAGCCAATCCAACGTCTATCATACTCCTTTTTAGAGAACCTGTGGACTTGCCCAATGCCCCAATTTGTTTCATGGTGCAAGGTCTCCGGGAGAGCTCCACGGGGTTGTCACTTTCATAATCCAAACCAGAGGAATCCTCACCCGCAGGATTGAGTTCTTCCTCTCTATATTGTAATGTTCAGTGGAATTATTCCTATTTCTCCTTTTTGGCATCTTGACTGCCATTATTACTCCTTCTTCTACTTGCAACTCATTTTCTGGAGCACTTCTTTGGCATTGACAGGCCCAATGGCTAACTTTATTTTCTATCTTTGTGATTACAGTCTTCACTACAGCTTGCTCATCTAATGCTTCGTTTCCATTCTACTACCTCCTGCCTTAATTTACCCCATTCTATTTGTGCCTTATTGGCTTCTTTTTGCACGGTGTGACAGGGTTGGGACTCACCACTGCAGGGTCTCCTACTGGTCGTCTCGGGGAATCGGTTCAATCCGGTAGAGCGCCTCCTTCTGGTGGTGTCCCGTCTGTCGTCCTGCCAGGGGTTGGCGTGTGGACCCGCTGCGCTCCCGACGCACAGGGTCCTCTTTCTGGAACACTGCCCTCCAACAGTGTCCTTCTGTCTATTCGCGCCCCCTTCCGGGGGGGGGGGGGGAGTGAAGGAGGGGATGATCAACAGTCCCACACCTTTAAGTCCGATCCCTACAGTCCAGGATCTGGCATGGTTCCGACTGGCTGCTCCCTGCGGCCTATGGCTGAGTGTATGGCCAAAGAGAACACAAAGGGGGAAAGGAGGGGGGGACCCAGGCCCGCCCACTACTCTGAGTCCCGGTCCAGAGGCCCTCGAACGACAGCCTTGCTGTCCTCCTTCTCCTTCCTCCTCTGATTACTCCTCTGGACTGCTTCCCCAACGGCCCTTCTCCCCGCTAGGCCTTTTCCTTCCCGGCCTGCCACCTGGCAGGCTACGGAGTAGGACCTTCTCCCGCTCTCTAAGGCTGGTCTGCACTGCGCTGTCCGTGGTGCTGGCCTCCCAGCTCTGGAGACAGACTTCCCCTCTGAAGGCCTGGGACAGACTGACTGCTCTCATCCTGAGCAGTCTTATATGGCTGAGCTGGGCCCTGATTGGCTCATAACAAGCCCTTCTCTCATTGGCTGCCGGAGTACGCAGGCGCCCGGGCCTGCCGCAGCCCCCACTCTCCGGGTGTGGGGCAGCCGCCCCACCACACACCCTCCCCCTTAAGAACTCTCCCGGGGGTTCCCTAACCGGTCTGATGGCCTAGAGCTCGGAAATTAGCCTTCGTCCCAAGGCGGCCCGGCTTACCGGCTCAAAGTCTAGGAAATTAGCCCTTGTCACAGGGCAACCCGGCCTAGTCACCATCTCAGCGGGGGGGTCCCACCGAAACACGCTGAGGCTTACCGGGTCCGGCGTAAAAGTCCGTCACTCCCCTTAGACTGCTTCCTATCAGTTTGGACGCTGGGGTGTCCCACAGGTCTCCTGATTCTCCACGGGTCTCGAGGTCTGCCACCTCTTTTGGTTCCTCCCACAGTGAGGCTCCACCCTGACCTGGAGAAGTCGCGGTTCCTGGCGGCTCCAGGAGTGCGGGCTGGTCCTCCACCGGGGCTTCCCGCATAGGTTCTTCTCCTACGGCTGCCTGCCTAAGCTGGGGTATGCTCTCTCCTTTCACACTCCCTGTGCACTTGGGACATACCCAGTATGAGCGGGACGAGTCCTCCGCCGTCAGGGCTACCTGCCTGGTGCCTCTGTAGTTGGGTTGGGGCCTGGCTGCCCCCTGCACTAAGGATCCCCCATCTCGGTCCATTTCCTCGCCCTCCTCCCCCAGCCTGGAGAAGAAATCTGCATTAGTATGGGCCTTACCCAGGCGGTGGAACATACGGAAGTCGTAAGGCTGGAGGGCGAGGTACCACCGCATGATTCTAGCATTTGTGTCCTTCATGCTGTGGATCCATCGCAAAGGGGCGTGGTCTGTGATCAATTTAAAACTATTCCCCAGCAGGTAGTAACGTAGGGCGTCGATAGCCCACCGTACTGCTAGGGCCTCTTTCTCTATCGTCGAAAAATGCTTTTCCCGGGGGAACAGCTTACGACTTAGGTACAGTACCGGGTGTTCTTCCCCGTCTACTTCTTGGGAGAGCACTGCGCCCAAGCCCACTTCGGAAGCGTCTGTTTGAAGTATAAACTCCTTCGTGAAGTCGGGGTGTCGTAGGACAGGTTCTCGAGTGAGCCGTTCCTTTAGTGTGGCAAAGGCTCTCTCACATTGTTCGGACCACTGTACCTGTTGAGGCTGGGAGTTCTTTGTCAGGTCTGACAGGGGGGCGGCTATGGATGCAAAATCTGGCACAAAACGGCGATAGTATCCAGCTATCCCTAAAAACTGACGCACTTGCTTCTTCGTCTTGGGGACTGCTACGTCTTTGAGTGCTTGTACCTTGCTAATCGGGGCATTAGTTTTCCCCCTCCTACCGTGTATCCCAGATAGGTCACTTCTTGCCCTAGGTGGCATTTTGCCGGGTTAGCCGTTAGGCCGGCTGCTCTGAGGGCATGTAACACCTCTGCCAGGTGGTGTAGGTGGCTCTCCCAGTCGAGGCTGTAAACTACAATATCGTCTATGTAGGCCGCCGTGTATTGGTCATGAGGTTGGAGGACCTTGTTCATCAAGCGCTGGAACGTAACTGCCGCTCCGTGTAACCCGAATGGCATGGTTATGAACTGGAAGAGGCTGAAAGGAGTGGGGAAGGCCGTCTTTGCACGGGAGTTTGGCGTAAGGGGGATCTGCCAGTATCCTTTAGTTAGGTCTATGGTTGACAGATACCTGGCTCCCCCGAGGTGCTCCAACAATTCATCCACCCTCGGCATTGGGTATGCATTGAAGCGGAAGATAGTGTTGACTTTTCTGAAGTCGATGCAAAACCGGGTCGTCCCGTCTGGCTTCGGGACTAAGACGATAGGGCTACGCCACTTACTCGTTGATTCCTCCACCACTCCCATCTCCAACATCGTCTCTACCTCCTGTCGGACTGCATCCCGCATTCTCTTGGGTAACGGTCGGTGGTTATCCCTCACCCTCTTCCCGGGGTCGGTGGCGATATGATGACTCATTAGAGTCGTCCGGCCCGGGCGGGCAGATAAAACATCCGGAAATTCCTCCACCAGCCGTTGTAAGTGCCCTCTCTGTCTGGGATTGAGGCCTGACCCCAACGTGGCCGGTCTGGGGTCGGGAAGATCTCCTGCTAGGGGTCCAAGTTCTGAGTCTGGGGTGGACGGGCCAATGAACATGGCTTCCCGTGTTTTCCAGGCCTTCAGAAGATTGACATGATAAATGCGAGTTCCTTACGTCGTCCCGGTAGTCTGACTTCGTAGTCAACTGGCCCCACTCATCGGATTACTTCATAGGGGCCCTGCCATTTGGCCAGGAGTTTCGACTGAGCTGAGGGCAGTAGGAGCAGCACCCGATCGCCTGGGCTGAATTTCCTCCCTCTAGTCCCGCGGTTATAGAGGCGTTCCTGGCATGTCTGGGCCCGTTCCAAGTTTTCCCAGGCGAAGGCCCCTAATGTTTGGAGTCGCTCCCGGAGGTGTAGCGCATATTGCGTGGTTTCGAGGACCCACGTTTCCTGGGCTTCCCACTCCTCCTTCAGGAGGTCCAATATCCCCCTGGGCTGTCTGCCGTATAAGAGCTTGAAGGGCGAGAACCCCCTCAAGGTCTGTGGCACCTCTCTTATAGCGAATAACAAGGCCGGCAACAAGGCATGCCAATGCGAGGGGTCCTCCTCTACAAACTTCCGCAGCATAGCTTTTAGCGTGCCGTTGAATCGTTCTACCCGGCCATCGGTCTGCAGATGGTACACCGATGTCCGGAGAATCCGTATATGGAGGAGGCGACATAGCTCTGCTATTAATTTGGAGGACAGTGGCAGAAAAAGTTTGTGCCCTGATCAGTCAATATTTCACCGGGTATCCCAACCCGGGCGAAAATCTTTACTAGTTCATTCGCGATGGTTGGTGCTGTCACTGTCTTTAGGGGAACGGCTTCGGGATAGTGCATTGCATAATCCACCACCACTAGGATAAAGCGATTCCCTGTCTTACTTCATTCGAGGGGGCCGACGAGGTCCATCCCAATCCGCTCAAAGGGTACCCCCACGACCGGCATGGGTACCAGGGGCGCACGGGCTACCCCTTTTGGCCCAGTTCGCTGGCATTCTGGGCATGAGGCGCAAAAGTCCACCACCTCTCGGTGTATGCCTGGTCAGAAGAACCGGCGAGCTACCCTCTGTAGGGTCTTCTCAGGACCCAGGTGTCCTGCCCAAGGGTTCGCGTGGGCTAGTTGGAGGAGGCCGGCTCGCAGTCTCCGGGGGACAACAGCTGACGGAACGTCTCTTGGGTCTGGGGTTCCTGTGCTATGCGGTATAGGCGGTCCTGCCAAACTTCAAAGCGGGGGCCCTGTGAAGTCCGTGGCGTCATGTCTCCCTCGGTATCAGGGTTGGTGGCCTGCTCCCAGGCTCTGCTTAGGGTTGGGTCTTCTCGTTGTTCCTGTAAGAAGTCCCCATCACGCTCTAGTTCTGCTTGGGCGTCCTCTACTGAATGGGGCCTGTCTCCAGGATGATCCACGGGGGCCTCTGAGGTTGAGGAGGTCCCCTCGCCAGGGTCACTCCTTGGTCTGCGTCCGAGCAGTCCCATTCTAGGTGCCTTAGTCCTGTCTGGTCGGGGCTCGGGCGGCTGATATCTCAGGAGAACCTCCCCGAAGCCCAGCCAATCCCGTCCCAGCACCACCGGGTAGGCCAGCCTGGGGGCCACTCCTACCCGGGGACCCTCCTCTCGGCAGCCTACTCCTATTTTGACCCAGGCTCTGGGGTACGGGCGGATGTCCCCGTGCACACACTGTAGGTGGATCGGGGGCCCCAAAAGATTAAGGTTCGGGACCAGCCCCTCTCGTATGAGGGTCTGACTGCACCCAGAGTCTACGAGGGCGTTCGTGGGGGTCCCGTCAACCCGGACAGGGACTACCAGCTTTCCTATCCCTCTCCTCCGAGCCCTTCGTCCGGCCACCCAGGCTTGCCCGTAGCTGCAGTCCATAAAAGGGCAATCTCATCGAAAATGTCCTTCTTGTCCGCAACCCCAGCATCTTTCTCAAGTCTCAGCCGGCCCTGGGCCTCTCCCAAGGGGGCCTGCTCGCTCTGGGGGCTGTTGCTCCCTCCGAGTCATCACCTGTGGTAACTTGTGTCTGGGCTTGGGGTTGGGGGGCCTTGGATGCCCATGGCTGTTGCCTGCCAGTGGTTCAGAGGGTCCCAACCCACGAAGCTTCCCCTTCTCTGTCCCGCCCTTGCGACCAAGGTTCCCGGCAGCTCGGGGTGGCACCTCAGCCCTTTCGGCAGATAAGTAGTCCTCCATCAAGGCCACCGCTGCTGACAAGGTGGCTGGTCGATGCCGTCGTACCCAGGCCCTTCCTCCCGGGGGCAGGATCTGGGTGAATTGTTCTAGGGCCACCATCTCCGCCACCTGGGGTCCCGTCAAGCCTTCCGGGTTCAACCACTTCCAACAGTGGTCTCGGATGCGTTGGGCCACTGCGCGGGGTCGGGCCCCCGGAGGGTACTGTTCCTTGCGGAGGCGCTGTCGGTAGGTCTCCGGGCTAATGCCGGTATGGTCCAGGATGGCCGCCTTCACTCGGGCGTACTCGAGTGCCTCCCGGGGGTCGAGGCTACGGTATGCGGCTTGAGCCTGCCCCGTCAAATAGGGGGCTAGCAAGGTGGCCTGATGTTCTGAGGGCCACCGGGCAGCGGTTGCCACCCGCTCAAACGTCACCAAAAATGCTTCTGGGTCGTCCACAGGCCCCATCTTGGTGAGGCGAACTGGTAGTGCCCCTAAGGTATCCCCCAGTCCGGTCCCCATGGGTGCGGCAGGGGTGCCTCCCGCCAGGCGTAATAGCGCGGCCATCTGTTGTACCAGGTGTTCCTGCTGCGCCTGCTGTTGGGCGGCCAACTCCCGGAGGAGCTGCTGCTGGTGTTCTTGGTGCTGAGTCATCAGCAATTGCTGTTGGGTCATCATTTGTTGCAACATTTGCACCTGCTGCTGTTGCTGCTGGGCCAACTGCTCCTGTTGCTTTTCTAGCATCCACTTCAGGAGCTTCTCGGCCTCCATCTTGGGGGTCAGCGGGATGCTCCCGACGCAACCCCCACACTCTGGACCCTTTAACAGGTCCGGATCACTCCCCACTTCTGGTACCACGTGTGACAGGGCTGGGACTCACCACCGCAGCGTCTCCTACTGGTCGTCTCGGGGAATCGGTTCGATCTGGTAGAGCGCCTCCTTCTGGTGGTGTCCTGTCTGTCGTCCCACCAGGGGTTGGCGTGTGGACCCGCTGCGCTCCCGACGCACAGGGTCCTCTTTCTGGAACACTGCCCTCCGACAGTGTCCTTCTGTCTATTCGCACCCCCTTCGGGAGGGGGGAGGGGGAAGATGATCAACAGTCCCACACCTTGAAGTCCGATCCCTACAGTCCAGGATCTGGCGTGGTTCCGACTGGCCGCTCCCTGCGGCCTATGGCTGAGTGTATGGCCAAAGGGAACACAAAGGGGGAAAGGCGGGGGGAGGACCCAGGCCCGCCCACTACTGTGAGTCCCAGTCCAGAGGCCCTCGAGCAACAGCCTTGCTGTCCTCCTTCTCCTTCCTCTTCTGACTACTCCTCTGGACCTCTTCCCCAACGGCCCTTTGTGATGTTATTGATATAATCTGGGACCATATAGATCATTGTTGCAACCAAGGTCCTGTAGTGGCACGCAAATCTTGTATAAAGGGGGTCAAATGGGGTGTCTAAAACAAGGTTATGGTTTGCTGGTTATGATTATGCTGTCTATACGTGTGTATCACTTTTGTAGTTGAAGTTATGAATATTGGCTCTATACTGTCTGTATTTCAAACTTATGCTATGCTTCTGGGTGACATCCCAGACAAACTGGTGTTAGCTCTGCCTAGCCTGCTTGATGGCCCATTAAGGACCATCAGCTATACAATGGACCCATCGAGAGAAGGCAGATACGCCTTGTAACTCAGCAAAGTATGCAGGGACTGGCCCATGTGACTCCAGACTCCATTTTGCTGTAATTTTCCGCAGTAAGAACAAAGAGGTTTTCTTACACCTGGAAAAGACTATATAAGGCTGATGCCTCATCTCCATCTGGTCTTCAATCCTGCTTCATACCTCTGGAGGAACTTTGCTACAAGCTGAAGCTTTGAACAAAGGACTGAGGACCCATCCCAGCGGGGGATGTATCCCAGAGACTTGATTTGAACCTGCAGTTTATTCCATCGCTGCTGCAAGCCTGAACCAAGAACTTTGCCATTACTGTATGTAATTGATTCCATTTAACCAATTCTAACTCTCATCTCTATCCTTTTCCTTTTATGAATAAACCTTTAGATTTTAGATTCTAAAGGATTGGCAACAGCGTGATTTGTGGGTAAGATCTGATTTGTATATTGACCTGGGTCTGGGGCTTGGTCCTTTGGGATCAGGAGAACCTTTTTCTTTTACTGGGGTATTGGTTTTCATAACCATTTGTCCCCATAACGAGTGGCACTGGTGGTAATACTGGGAAACTGGAGTGTCTAAGGAGATTGCTTGTGAGACTTGCGGTTAGCCGGGGGGTGAGACCGAAGTCCTCTTAGTCTGGCTGGTTTGGTTTGCCTTAGAGGTGGAAAGAACCCCAGCCTTGGGCTGTAACTGCCCTATTTGAGCAATTTGTCCTGAGTTGGCACTCTCAGTTAGGTTCCGCCAGAACCGCTTTGTCACACCCTTCTCCCCGCTAGGCCTTTTCCTTCCCGGCCTGCCGCCTGGCAGGCTACGGAGTAGGACCTTCTCCCGCTCTCTAAGGCTAGGTCTACACTACCCGCCTGAATCGGCGGGTAGAAATCGACCTCTCGGGGATCAATTTATCGCGTCCCATCGGGACGCAACAATCAATCCCTGAATCGGCGCTCTTACTCCACCAGCGGAGGTGGGAGTAAGCGCCGTCAACAGAAAGCTGCAGAAGTCGATTTTGCCGCCGTCCTCACAGCGGGGTAAGTCGGCTGCGATACGTCGAATTCAGCTACGCTATTCACATAGCTGAATTTGCGTATCTTAAATCGACTCCACCCTGTAGTGTAGATGTACCCTAAGGTTGGTCTGCACTGCGCTGTCCGTGGTGCTGGCCTCCCAGCTCTGGAGACAGACCTTCCCCTCTGAAGGCCTGGGACAGACTGACTGCTCTCGTCCTGAGCAGTCTTTTATATGGCTGAGCTGGGCCCTGATTGGCTGGCCCCAATCTGTCCTCTGATTGGCTCGCAACAAGCCCTTCTCTCATTGGCTGCCGGAGTACGCAGGCGCCCGGGCCTGCCGCAGTCCCCACTCTCCGGGCGTGGGGCAGCCGCCCCACCACACACGGCTATAATCTGAACGTTTTGAGTTAGCACAATGGCTTTTAACATATCGGCCTCTTTTTTTATGCTAGTTAATTCCTCCTGTGAGGCAGTCATCTGAGCAGTTTGTGCCATCACAGTAGCTATCAATTCAAAGGTAGAGGTGGAAGTTAACTAATTCCTTTTGTGAATTAGCCAATTCTCCCTTTAGCCTTTCTTATTCCTTAAGTAAGTTTTTCTGCTTTCATCTTCCATTCATTTATCTCTGTTTTAAGAGAGTTTACTAATTCCTCTTTTTCTAACTAGTTTTCTAAATAGTTTAAGGCTGTTTGCTCAGCCTTATACTATTTACTTCCTTACATAAAACTCCAGCCACCATTTTCAAACCAGCTCACTTTTTCTCCTTTTTACTAGGAATTCCTTTTTTCTCAGGTTGAGCCCATTGCTCATAGTTGCTGGTAAGTACCAGGTCCAATGAACGCATTTTTCTTTCCAAGGACCACATCCTACCTTTCTAACAATCTTCTAAGTTGTTTCCCAACATTATTTCTAAAGTATTATATCATGCCTCAGTTTCCCTTTTGCTGTCATTCTAATTTATTCCTTCCTTTGCTAGATACTGGTCTCAGGTATAACCCGGCCACACCCGAGTCCCAAGTTCCTTAAAAACATATAGACTGTTGCAAAGACATAGGTTATGACCCTGATCACTCCAGACTTACAAATTCCTTTAATAAAACTAAATTATGACCAGAATATGGGCTATTACCCTAGTTCTAAGCATTCTTCCTGTGCAGGGATTGGGTTGTGGTTGGTGCACCAATCCTTACACTGGCTACAATCCTCACTACCTGTTATACCACCGAACCTATTCTCACCTCCCTTTTACCCAACCACACAGGGCATCAGCAGTGGCTAGGATTCCAGCGATCTCGGCAACGAGTGTCTACATAAATTAATAATTATTATTATTAATAAAGTTAATAATTTATGTAGAAACTCATACATTAAAGAGACATTACAACTTAACATTACCATTCTGAGAGTGGTGATTGAACAGTCACAGAATGGGGTGAGGTGGATCTCACTCAAAGACAGATATCCAGCTTTATTTACAAACATTCTTTTAAGAAAGAGACAGAAAATCAAACTTTCACTTGATCTTTCTGAATCCCTATGAACCATCTAGGTCCTTCTGATCTGTCTACTGCTCTCCTATTTCTGATCTTCTCCCTTCACTGCTGTTGGTCTGTCTCCGCTCTCTGATTTTCACCTAATGCGCATGCTCTCTCTCTCTCTCTCTCTCTCTCTCTCTCTCTCACACACACACACACCAGCCTACTGGCTGTCTCCTTATATTCAGTTTCTGGCCTTCTGATTGGTTGCTATTTCAGGCTTGGTAATTAGCATGGACCCTCCCTGTGTGGGCAGCAACTGTTTGACCAATCAACTTTGCCTGTCATTCAAGCTACTCCACCTGCTAACCCCTCCCTTCAGGAATTTTGGAGTGAGTTGAATCACGTGTTTCTTATCTGCTACTGGTTAATTTAGTGTGATCCTCCATTTTGATGTTTTCTAATAGAGAATTATTGTAGTGGCCATTTTGGATTTTTAACTATAAATGATCATTACTTATTTAAAGCCCTAATTCTAAAACTAACTACATTTTTATGCAAGCTAAGGCATTTATGATACTATCACCAACATTATTATTCAAATCCAAAGAGGTGATTTTCACGATGTCTTTAAACCTCCTTTTCAGTTTTCCTGCAGATCTCTATCTAAGCTGCTGCTAGAGTTTTTTTCAGAGCAGCTAAAGCAAAATCTTTTGTATCAGTGGGACCAAAACCCATGGCTGAGTTCTATGTAAATGGAGCTTCAAGGGGATGGAAAGTCCACAGGAAGGTAAGAAAACATGAGGTCATTCTGCTTCTTTGGGGAAAAAATTTCATTGAACTTTGGAAGATATAAGCAAAGACAGAAGCCATCTTTAGCATCTATTAGACCAGTGGTTCTCAAACTTTTTTTTTCCTGGACCACTAGAAAATTGCTGAGGATCTCGGCAGCCCACTTAATGATCTTTCCAAATGTTGTTTGTACCGTTAGCTAACTATTGTATAAAAAAGCACTATATAAAAAAACCTTAATAATAATTAACATTTTTGTTCTACAAATAAAAGCACACAACTCATATTTTAATATCAGTAGTCTTACCTTTATAATGTGTTGGATGTGCCCTCTCTCCCCCGCATGCAGCAGCCCCGAGCTGGGGCTGGGATGGAGTGGGGGGTCTCTCTCTCCCCCTCCCACCCCCAGCAACCCCTGAGCTGGGGAAAGCCACCTCCTTCTCTGGCCACCACAGCCCTGCATGTCACAAATTCCCACCACCACCTCTTCTCATTCCACTACCCCCTCCCACCTCTCCCCTATTACCCCCAAGGCCACCGCCTCACCTTACATATACATCTTCTCCAGGGTCCAGGCACCTAATTAGTGGAGCCACACAGGCATGGCTCCACTAATAAGATGGGTGGCCCTTCATTCTCTCATGTGCAGCTGCCCAGGCGTGCACCTTAGCATAGGCGCTGATTTCTGCTCCAGCCGGTGGGTGCTCGACCCCCCTTTTCCCCCAGCCCTGCCCCTACTCCACCCCTTCCCCCAAGTCTCCAGCCCCACCCTGCCTCTTCCCACCCCTACTCCACCTCCATCCCCCATTCCACCCCCTTCCCCAAGTCCCTGCCCCTGCCTTGCCTCTTCCCCATCGCCTCCCTTGAGTGCACTGAGTCCCCACTCCTCCTCCTCCCGCCAGCTGTTCGGCGGCAGGCAGAAGTGCTGGAGGGAGGGGAAGGAGCAGGAACATGGCATGCTCAAGGGAAGAGGCGAGGGGAGCTTGGCTGCTGGTGGGTGCGGAACACCCACTAATTTTTCCCCCTGGGTGCTTCAGTGCCAGAGCACCCACGCCTAGACACCGTAGAGGGAACTATTTGTGGACCACCTGAATGGAGTTTGTGGACCACTGGTGGTCCACAGACCACAGTTTGAGAACCTCTGCATTGGACGCAAGGGACCAGAGCTCTTGCAAGCTGAGCAAGGTAAGTCCTTCAACCAAGGTGGCAGGGGTTGAAGTCTCTGGAAACTGATACAGGAGAGAAACCTTGGAAGACAAGGGAACCAGTGCCCTGTACCTCCGTGGAAGGCCCTGAGTGAAAATTAGCCATGGCTGGGAAGAAGAATGTCTGGTGTGAGAAATCATCTTGAACAAAGTCTGTACCTTGCGAGATTAAATTTTAGATTCATGTTTTAACTTAGTTACTTGTAACCCTTTCTAACTTTATTCCTTTACTTGACATCACTCAGTACAGTGTTTATGGGGAAAGGTGAATGATTACCATCCGGGCCGGCTCTAGCGTTTTTGCCCCCCAAGCACACACACACAAAAAAAGCCGCGATCGCGATTGGCAGCAATTCGGCGGGAGGTCGTTCGCTCCCAGAGGGAGTGACGGACGTGCTGCCCCCCTCTTCATTGGCTGCCCCAGGCACCTGCTTGCTACGCTGGTGCCTGGAGCCAGCCCTGATTACCATGAAACCTTACCACAGCAAATTTTTTCCCACTTATTTGTCTGGTGTGTCTTGTCTACATGCTAAGGATCTAGGTGACCACTACATTTAGGGCCAGGAAGGAATTTTCTCCTACCTATTGCCTCTTACAGAGTAAAACATTTCTAGTTTCTAACATGATGCCAGTGTCTTTTTCCTCTTAGTCTAGTTTTCCCACAATCATTTCACGCTTTCATTTGTACTATACTTGAGTACTGTAAACTTGCACGATGACAGCACACCACCCTCCAGCCAGTCACTCCTGGACACCTGCTCAGAGCATGCTGTCAACACAGCAAGGGGGCGACACACCACCCTCCTTCCTGCTCGCGCAGTCACCGTGTGACCGCCTCCCAGCCGTGCCGCAGGGCGCCCCCTTCTTAGCTTAGAAGCGCTCTGGGACAGGGATTGTCTGGCCCGACCGGGGACTGCAACCCTACCCACAATGCACAGCGCAAGGCTCGTTTCAATATCGCTATGACGTACAGGGCTCGCTTGCACGGGACTGCTGGGCATGCGGAGTCACGGCTGCTCCCCCGCCCCCAACACCTCCACAAACGCCCCCTCCTTCCCCCACCCATCTCTTTCCACGCCCCTTAACGCACAGCTCTTCTTCCACCGCCTCCCCAGGTCGCTCCGTTGCTACGGTAACTAACCCTCCCTTCTTCACTCTGTCATCAGATTCGGGCTCCGTCTCCTCCTGCCCCCCCCCCCGGGAACGGTCCAGCGGCTCTCTCCAATCAGCTTGCGGCTGGACTGAGGAGGCGGGCCCCGCTGGTTGCCTGGGTGACGGGTTGGTTGGTTTCACCCCCAGCCGAGGGGACAGTGTTGGTGCGGGCAGCGGGCAGGTAGGAGCTGCGGCCGGTTGGGGAGCGGCTGCTGGGTGACCGCTGGGGCGGGGCTCGCACTTGCCGCCGGTAGATGTGCGGGCTGGGGCTGGAGGGCTGCCCTGCACCCAGGGGGTGGGCCGGGTCTGGGAGGTGGCGGCGGCTCGGGGTGTCAGTGCCTGTCGGGGGGTTGTGTTTCACATCAGCCGCCTCGGAGGAGCCGGAGAGCGCTTCCTTCGCCTCCGCTCCCCTCCCCGGCGCCGGGGGAGAGCGGCCCGGGGGAAGGGTCTCTGATTGGCAGCTTGTCCCAGTCACACAGAGACGCAGAATTGTTTTCTTATCATCAATAAACTTTCTTGGGGGACTTTGTGTTTCCCCCCCGTGGGAGCTGCAGGGCGAGAGGGCGGCCGGGAGAAGGGCCTGGCTTCAGAGATACTTGCTGGGTTTGCAGAGAAAGGATGGGGGTTCGCTTTTTTACCGGTGAAATCCTGTCTCCCCGCTAGGCAATGGCAGAACTGGAAAAACTGCTGAATGAAAGTCAAACACATTCACAAAGATAAACTTGAAAACAAGTCTAAGCCAAAATAAACTTTGCAGACATAAAGGTATAAGAATTGCCATACTGCATGGGACCAATCGTCTGTCTAGCCCATTATCCTGTCTTTAACAGTGGCTATTGCCAGAGGTTGGGGGAGTGAACAGAACAGGGCAATTTTGAAGAGAGCCACCTGTCTTCTGCCCCTGGTTTCTGGCAGTCAGTGCTTCAGGGTCACCCTGAGCATAGGATTACAGCCATGAACTTCTTGGCTAATAGCCATTGATGGATCTCTCTTCCATGAATTTATCTAGTTCTTTTTTAAACCCAGTAATACTTCTGGCCATCACAACATCCCATAACAATGAGTTCCACAGGTTTTTTGTGCATTATATGAAAAAATACTTCATGGTGTAGGTGCACAATGGATTTATATAGTGGTATCATGTTTTCTGTTGTATTTTCTACTCCTTTCCTTGTTAGCCTTTTTTGATGGCTGCTGCGCATTGAGCCGAAGTTCTCAGAGAACTATCTGTGATGATTCCAAAGACTCTTTCTTGAGTAGTAAGAGCTAATTTATAATCCATCATTATAAATGTAGTTGGGAGTATTTTTCCAAGGTGCATTACTTTGCACTTGTCAGTGTTGAATTTCATCTGCCATTTTGTTGCCCAGTCACCCAGTTTTTTGAGATCCCTTTCATAGAATCATAGAACTGGAAGGGACCTTGAGAGCTCATCTTGTCTAGTCCCCTGCACTCAAAGCAGGACTAAGTATTATCCAGACCATCCCTGACAGGTGTTTGTCCAACCTGCTCTTAAAAATCCCCAATGATGGAGATTCCACAACCTCCCTAGGCAATTTATTCCAGTGCTTAACCACTCTGACTGTTAGGAAGTTTTTCCTAATGTCCAACCTAAACCATCCTTGCTGCAATTTAAGCCCATTGCTTCTTGTCCTATACTCAGAGGTTAAAAAGAATTATTCCCCCCCCCCTCCTTGTAACTGCCTTTTAAGTACTTGAAAACTGTTACCATGTCCCCTCTCAGTAGGGTGACCAGACGTCCCGATATTATCGGGACTGTCCCGATTTTAGGGGACTTATCCCCCGTCCTGACCTTACATTGATCCGGATGTCTGGTCACCCTATATGAGGGGGACCGCGGCAAGCCGGCGCCACCCATCTCCCAGGTTTTTCCAATAAGGCCACTCACCTTTCCTCCCTGGGCCTTGGGGCAGCGCGCAGCTGAGCTCCTGGCGCGGCGGCGCCAGCCTACAGGGCCTGCTGCCCGGCCGGCAGGAGCTTGCAGAGTGCAGCCCTTCCCCTGACCTGGGCACACAGAGAGGCAGTGAGGAGGTCTCGCTGCGTGCTGCAGCAGGGCGTGGCTTGTAGACTCCGGTAGTGGGCGCCGGGCAGAGAGCCCCCCCTGGCACCCTCCCCTCCCCTCGACCTGCCCTGCCCCTAGGAAGGAGCCAGAGGGACTGGGAGGGACCTGCCTGCTGGATGCTTCCTGGGAGCTGCTCCAGGTAAGCACTGCTGGGCTCACCTGGCCCCCTGGCAGGTCCCTCTGGGGGGGTTCCCCTCAGCCCCACTGCCCTCAGCCCCCACCCTGACCCTGTTCCCTCAGCCTCCCCCGCATTTTCCCCCCTGTGCCCCCCACCCTCAATCCACTGCCCTCAGCCCCCCTGACCCTGTTCCCTCTGCCTCCCCCCC
>NC_048302.1:73227093-73254794 GCF_013100865.1 Trachemys scripta elegans
CCCCCCCCCCCCCCCCCCCGATCATCTCACCCTGCATAGATGTGGAAATCTGTCTCGGATTCCAGGCTGTCGTTAGCCCCTGGGGCAAAAGATCAGCAGAGGTTTCCAAAGAGAAGTTTGCAGCCTTTGCTCAGACCCAAACATTTTCACTTAAAAAAAAACAAAAAAAAAAAACCCAACCCATCCTGACACCCATCTGCTCTGTCCAGTTTTGCTGTTATCCCTGTTGAGGCTAAAGTGCTTTGAAAAATTAAAAATCCATGATACCATTGTGTTGCTTCCCCCTGTGTTGCTTGTTAATCTGATGGACCTGCCGATAATGAATAAAGATGAATGCCCTGGAAGCAATGTGTCAAGCAGACAGTTTGTCAAGTAGGAAAGTGAATGCTGAAGCCCTCACAAAATGCAGAGGCTTTTCTTAACCTGAGAACTGAAAAAGAGCTAGATACCCTGCATGGGTTTGAAAGTGACAAGAGCCTAGCGCCTGACCAGAGCAGCGCCAGGTTTGAAGTGACGAGGAGGGTCTTGGTCATGAAGTCTGCATTTCCACTGAGGACTCTTCCATCGCCAGGGTAGCGCTGGTGCAGGTCTGCCGCCCGGCACAGCAATGCTGAGAGGTGCCAGTGTAGACCTGACCCACTGCCCTCAGCCCCCACTCTGACCCTGTTCCCTCAGCCTCCCACGCAATCCCCCCTGTACCTCCCACCCCGAACCCCCTGCCCTCACTCCCTGCCCCCATTCCAACAGCCTCCCCCACAGTCCCCCTGCTCCCTCTAACCCACTGCCCTCAGCCTTCCCCTACCCCAAATCTCTTCTTCAGCCTCCCCCGTCATCCCACCCCCATCGCTCCCCTTGCTGTCCCACCCCCTCAACTTTCCCCCATTCCAGTCCTGCTTCACTCTGTCTCATCCCCTCCAGACCCTGTCCCTCTCCCCAATCCCCCGACCCTCCCCAGCCCAGCCCCACTGTCTCCCCCACCCCACTCTACACAGCTCTCTAACCTGTCCCATTCATGCTCCCCTCAGCCCCCCCACCCGACTCCCCCAGTCCCAGTCCTGTCCCCCTCAGTTCCTCCACCCTGCTTCCTCCGGTCCATCCCCACGCACCCACCGACCTCCCCCCAATCCCACTGCCTGGACCCACCCCCGTCCCACTCAGGACATGCAGGAAAAAGAAGCAATGGGCTTAAATTGTAGCAAGGGAGATTTAGGTTAGACATTAGGAAAAACTTCCTAACTGTAAAGGTAGTTAAGCACTGGACAGATTACCTAGAGAGGTTATGGAATAGCAGTCATTGGAGTCTTTTAAGAGGTTAGACAAACACCTGTCAAGGATGGTCTAGTTGTTATTACTCAGTCCTGACTCAGTGCAGGGGTTTGACTAGATGACCTGTTGATGTCCCTTCCAGTCCTACATTTCTTGATTCACACTGAATTGCCTTGTGCCACTGTCTAGTAGTAGTGGCACACAGTTCTCTGACATGCAGGTTTATAAAACTGTAGTTAATATACAGTTTAGAGCATAGGAGTTTTAAAGCTCTGCACGTTCAGACCAACTGAGCTGAAAATTGTGATCTACAGTATTCAAAACTATTAAAATGTGGGCTGAAATAAAATCAGCATAAATTGCTCAACAATATCAATGGAATCAGCATTGCACTGCTATATATTGTAAAACATTACAGTGAAATCTTGCAAGTATTACATAGCACGCCGCCTTGCCCAAGTGGTAACTAAGCATAACATCTTCCTGTTTCAACATTCTTAACTTGTATCCCATAGCTCCTAGAAATTTTTTTTCCCCAAACGCTGCTAAGTTATGAGTTTTAACAGTTTTTTTCTTTTAAACTACAGCACTGAATGTTATTCTAAAATTGATTTTCAAATATTCTTAAACTCCCAGTTTATCTCCTGCTGATGTTCATTGTGAAAAGTATTGCAGGTCTAATAATAATATTTGGCACTTTGTAATTCACTGTCCAACATGTGTTTTGTGCCCTCCTCTGGTGGATTTTTAGAGGATAACGGTATAGCTACCAGCTAAGGGAGTTATATCTTGCACTCAAGTAGTAGAAACTCATGCTTTTAAGTCTGGATGGCTCGGGTTCAATCTTTGGTGATTAGTTATGATGGAGGTTGCTACACTTATAATCCCTTTAAACAGAGGTTCTGAATACGCTTTGTTGTAGGCAGAGCTAGCCTATAGTTAAGCAACTGAAAATTTAGAATGGGAAGTGTTGAAATGTTGGAAAGCCTTATAATTTTGCCAGTCTGGAATGAACATTCCATCTGAGGGATGGGGGTGGGGAGAGAGGAGAGTGAGACAGGACCAGGAAACTGGGACAAGGAATCCAGAGCGTTAGTGGGGGACAGTTAAAATCAGATGAGGAGCTGGGGCGGGTTAGACAGCAATAGGATAGACATAGACTGGAAGGGACGGGGAAGAAGGGTCTTTGACTACTAGAGACCACTCCGTTCAGGAGCCTGGAATAGACCCAGGATTCCTGAGTTTCACAGTTCCTCTTTTGTCAGCAGATATCTGTGAAACCCAGTGGCAAAAAAAAGTGTCTCATCCCCCTATAGAGCTGATCTATCACATATAGGATGACAACCTACTGCCTCTGCCATCACTTACTCCATTAGCTCAAGTGGCAGAAGTCTGTGCAGTGGATCTAAAGATTCATCGGCAGGGTTGGAGCCATGCGAGTTTCACAATGATTCCATATGACAGAATTTCTGGGGCAGTTCAGTTTTGATTTTTTACAAAAAAAAACCTGGGGAAATGCATACAGAAATAGGGTGACCAGATGCCTAAATAGGGGACTCTCAAGCAGGAGTAGAGAGGTTATTTTATCTCTGTATTTGGCACTGGTGCAACCACTGTTGGAATACTGTGTCCAGTTCTGGTGTGCACAATTTAAGAAGGATATTGATAAATTGGAGAGCGTTCAGAGAAGAGTCACAAGACTGATTTAAAGGATTATAAAACATGCCTTATAGTGATCGACTCAAGGACCTCAATCTATTTAGCTTAACAAAAAGAAGGTTAAGAAGTGACTTGGTTATAGACTGTAAGTATCTAAATGGGGAACAAATAGTTAATAATGGGCACTTCAGTCTAGCAGAGAAAGGTAGAGCATGAGCCAATGGTTGAAAGTTGCAGCTAGACAAATTCAGACTGGATATAAGGCATACCTTTTCAATGGTGAGAGTAATTAATGATTAACAATATACTAAGGGTCATGGTGTTTTTCTAAAAGCTATCCTCTAGGAATTATTTTGGGAAAGTTCTGTGTCTGTGCTATACAGGCGGTGAGACCAGGTGATCACCAGATCCCTTCTGGCTTTATAATCTCAGAACTAGATACATCAATTCACATGCAAAATTCTCATTGAATTCAGTAGGTGTCCTTGCCCTGTGGCTTGTGGTGCGGGCTGCATCAGGGGCCGTACAACACTTCTCGCAGCTTCCTAGGGCCCCCTCTCGGAGCTTCCTAGGGCCCCCCTCATGGCTCTGTGCACCTGTGTCTGTCGTTGTCGTCCTCTCCCTCACCCCCGCTCGCCCAACGTGTCCTGATATTTCACTCTTGCGATCTGGTCACCCTACCTCTCAGTCTTCTCTTCTCCAGACTACTATCCCAATTTTTTCAATCTTCCCTCATAAGTCATGTTTTCTAGACCTTTAATCATTTTTGTTGCTCTTCTCTGGACTTTTTCCAGTTTATCCATATCGTTCCTGAAATGTGGCGCCCAGAATTGGACACAATACCCCAGTTTAGGCCTAATCAGCGCAGAGTAGAGCGGAAGAATTACTTCTCGTATCTTACTTACAATACTCCTGCTAATACATCCCAGAATGGTGCTTGCTTTTTTTGCAACAGCGTTAGACTGTTGACTCATATTTAGCTTGTGATCCACTATGATCCCCAGATCCCTTTCCGCAGTACACCTTCCGAGGCAGTCATTTTGTATGTAACTCTTCTCAGTCAGCTCTGGACTTAACAATCTTGAGTAATTTTGTATCATCTGCAAAAATTTCCACTTTGCCATTCACTCTGTGACAGGTTCCCCCCAGGGTGCCACCTAAAACTGGGGTACCACTGAGCCCTCCGACCCACCAGCCTGGGCTTCCTCTCACACTGTACTGCTGTGAAAAGCTGCAAAGCCCACCAGCCTGCACTTTCACCAGCATTCATGTAGGTAGGGACACACCCAGCTGTAGTTACATGCAGGCTCTCTAATCACCAACTTCCCAGCCTGGGACCCCAGAGCAGTACCGTCATGCCCTGGTCAAATCTGGCCAGTATATGGGCTTAATACCCGGTCCACCTCTCCCTCTGTGTGAGGAGAACAATACATACTTGTGGTAATCAAGCAGAGATTTTCCCCAAGCACTCCAGTCAAAGCTTATTGGTTTAGATTAAAACAAAAACAAGTTTATTAACTACAGAAGGCAGATTTTAAGTAATTTATAAGGGATAGCAAACAGACCAAAGCAGATTACCTAGCAAATAAACAAAAAACCACAAGCTAAGTTTAATATACTAAATAGATTGGATATGCATTAGCAGATTTTCACCCTAAGAGATGATATAAACAGGCTGCAGATTCTTAAGAAGCAGGCTGCACTTGCTTTACATCTTGGAATACCTAGGTGTTTTGTATACAGGCTAGAAATCCAGTTAGCCTGGGTCCAGCACTTCCCCCAGTTCAGTCTTTGTACCGGACCGGACCAGCTTACTTTCACCTCTGAAAAATACTGACATCCCAAGATGGAGTCCAGCATCATGTGGCCACATGTCCTTGCAGAGTCATAGCAGCCATCACTCACAGGCTGCCTGTAGTGTTTTCAGGAATGCTCACCAGGTGGGAGATAAGCTTCTCGGAAGACCTATTGTTCTTTCTTTAATGGCCTGTTACCCCGAACAGGCCCTTTACTTCCTGCTGTTTAGACTGAAAGCAGCTTGTGTAGTGGGGGTTACCCAGGTGAAACTACATTTGAAATACAGATGCGTAGTCTATATTCATAACTTCAGATACAAAAATGATACATGCATACACATTGGGAAATCATTCAGCAAATCATAACTTTTCCAATGACACCTCACATGACATATCTTGTACAAAATGCATCATAATTATGCCATAACCATATTATAATAATATTACTATGACGAATATGGGGTGCAGTGTCACATACTCTCTCATCCAAATAATTAATGAATATGTTGGACAACACAGATCCCAATATTGATGCCGCTGTTTACCTCTCTTCATGAAAACTGACCATTTATTTTTATATATCCTTTGTTTCCTATCTTTTAACCAGTGACTGATCCATGAGAGGAGCTTTCCTGTTATCCTATGACTACTTAGTATCCTTAAGAGCTTTTGTTTAGGAACCTTGTCAAAGGCTTTCTGGGAATCCAAGTATACTGAATCAACTGCATCACCCTTATCCACATACTTGTTGATACTCTCAAACAATTCTAATACTTTGTTGAGGCAAACAACATATCAAAGGAACTTCTGTTGGGGAAATAAAATTCCCCCTGGCATCTCAGAGAGGTTGTTTTAGACAGTGATGATCCAATGATAACTTTGGAAATTATTTTAGAAAGATTTCTAAATCTAATCAAAGTGTAAATGAGCTGTCTAATCAGTTCGACACAGGTAGTAAAGCTCATAGATTTTAAGGGACTATTACAATCACTTTCTGACCTCCTGCATGACATAGGCCATAGAAATTCATCTGGTAATTTCTGCATCATACCCAATATACTTTTGTTCAACCAGAAGTTATCTTTTGGAAATGCAGTGTTCTTGTAGCCATGTCAGTCCTGGGACATTAGAGAGACAAGGTGGAAGAGGTAATATCTTTTATTGGACCAACTTCTGTTAGTGAGAGAGACAAGCTTTTGAGCTTACACAAAGTTCTCCTTTAGGCCTGGGAAACTTATTCAGAGAATCACAGCTAAATATAAGGTGGAACAGATTGCTTAGTGCAAGTAGTTAACACATATTTCAAGGGACCATTCAAGGTGAAGTGGCCTATTAACACCCTTCCAGTCGTGGGGGGAAAGAAAGAGAGGGTTGTTAGTGGGTTATAGGTTGTTATAATAAACCATAAATCCAGTAAAAAGCAACAGAGGGTCCTGTGGCACCTTTGAGACTAACAAAAGTATTGGGAGCATAAGCTTTCGTGGGTAAGAACCTCACTTCTTCAGATGCAAGTAATTGTTAGTCTCAAAGGTGCCACAGGACCCTCTGTTGCTTTTTACAGATTCAGACTAACACGGCTACCCCTCTGATATATAAATCCAATGTCTCTATTCAGTCCATGATTTTTTAGTGTCTGGCAAAGTTAGGAGTTTAAGCTTCCAGTTCATCTTTTGAAAGTGTTGTGCAGGTTTCCTTTGAATATGAGGACTGATAGATCAAATATAAAGTAATCTCTGTGTTTTTGTCTTTTCTCATTTTCCTATCTGAGTTCATTCAAGTGCACAGTGATTGGTTTCACCCACATACTTATTATTGGGGCATTTAGTGCACTGGATGAGGTACACCATGTGTTGCGATAGGCATATGTAGGACCCATAGATCTTGAAAGGTGTGTTGATCATTGTAGCAATTGAGATATGTCTGCAGGTTTTGCATCTGTTCTTCTAGCAGGGTCTGGTGCTGCTTTGAGTTGATGTGTCCTGGTATGTAGGAGCATGCTTCTGACGACGAGCTTGGAGAGGTTGGGGGATTGTTTGAAGGCCAGAATAGGGGGTTCAGGAAAGACTTCTTTATGGATGAGGTCCCCCATCAAGTATGGGTTGAAGTTGTTTGATGGTACCCAGTATGGGTTCCAGTGTTGGGTGATAGGTGACAACTAGGAGTGTGTGGTTGGAGGGGTTGTTATTTCTGTATTGAAGCAAGTTCACTTGGGGTATTTGGGTGGCCCATTCCATGATGCAATCTACTTCTCTGGTGGAGTGTCCTTGTTTGGTGAAGGTAGTTTTGAGCATGTATCCTGGATTTTTTCCTCTGAGCAAATCCTGTGATATGAGTGCCTATCTGTAGATGATAAATTTTGTGATGTATTTGGGGAAGTTACTGGATCTATGAAGGTAGGTGTGGTGATCTGTGAGTTTCTTGTATATTGTTTTCTGTTGGGTTCCATTGCTGAAGCTGGTTGTGGTATCCAGGAAGTTGATGCTAGCATGGGAGTGTTCGAGAGAGAATTTAATGGACAGGTGGTGGTTGAAATGGTGGTGAAAATCTGTGAGGGAATTTAAGTCACCTGTCTAGAGGATGAAAATAGCATTGATGTAGCTCAGGTATATCCTTGGTTTTGTGGTGTGCTTGTCTAGAAATTCTTCTTCAAGATGGTCCATGAAGAGGTTGGCATACTGGGGAGCCATCCCAGTACTCATGGCAGTTCCCATGGTTTGGACAAAGTGTTTGTTATTGAATGTAAAATTATTATGGGTAAGGATGCAGTGGATGAGTTTGAAGTGGATATCTGAGGGTTGTCCATTGTCTTGTAAATATTGAGGCAGGCAGCTATGCCACCATTGTGAGGGATGTTGGTGTATAGGAAAATGACATCCAAGGTGACAAGCATGGTGTTCTGAGGAAGATTGTTAATGTTGCAGAGTTTGTGGAGGAAGTCAGTTTTGTCCTGGAGGAAGCTGGCCCTTTGCATGGTTTGAGGATTGTTTCTACGAGTCCAGATATCTTCTGGAAAGACATCCAGTTCTGATATTAAGATTGAATGCAGTGATAGAGAATGAACAATTACTGTTTGCACCACATCCCTTCATAAAATTCTTCTCACTGTTAAAAATCTGCACCTCATTTCTAGTTTGAATTTGTCTCATTTGACTTCCAGCCATTGGCTCTTGTTTATGCCTTTGTCTGGTAGATTGAAGAACCCTCTATTTAAAAGGAATCTTCTCCCAGACTAGGTACATGGATTGTAATCAAGTGATCTCTTAATCTTTTATTTGATAAGCTAAATAAATTGAGTTTGTCTGTCACTGTAAGGCGGACTTTTCAGTCCTCATAACTCAAGTTTAAAATTGCAAAGTCAAGAAATGCAAAAGCAGTCATAACTCAGCTGCTGTTTACTTATGCAGAACAACTGTTCCTACTTGTTTCAGCATGATGTATTATTCTTTATTTTAAATTGTGTACTGCAAAATGTATACTTTGTGCAAATTAGTGAATTTAATTTTTGCATTATTTTATATTTGTATTGCAGTAGTGACCAAAGGCTCCACTCAGGATCACAGTCTGCTTGTGCTACTTGCTGCACACAGGGAGCCATGGTGCCTTGAAGAATTTACAATTTAAACAGACAAGACATAAACCTAGTAATAGAGATGATATAAGCAAAATGTCAAAGGTACATGTCTCGTTGTTTTCTTTTTTTTTTTAACGTTTTCCCCTCAATGCCATCTCCCTCCTCTTTTGCCTTCCATGTTGATCCAATGGGCCAGATCCTAACCCCCAAGTAGGAGTTCAGATGGAATGTGGCTAAAGTGAGCTTCACTCCGGCAACCTATAGCTGATGTAACAACCCTACTGTTATAAGTTGGCATAAGTTAGACAGGCCCTGATTTGTGCCGGTAGCTGAGCTGTGCTCCAGCATTAGGAAGAGGGCAGAGGTGGTATACAGCCACCTTTTTTCCCCCACTTGGGTTCTGTACTAAAACACTCCTTGGCTGGACCAAAGGATCAGGCCAATGTATCCTCAGTCACCTTTCCCTGTCATAGATTCAGGCTAAGTGTGGGGAAAAATGGGAAAAATGCCTGTGAGCTGGTGCCTCTAGTTCAGTCACTGAAAGTGTCTACAGACATTAGACCTCCTTCTGCATTTTTTGCTGGCTGCTCCAGCAGCCTTCTATACTGTGCAGGGAATAGGGTGGAAAGGCTTTTACCTCCACTCTGCGGGGCTGGCTTTCAACGTCAGAAGCCAGCACAGCTGCTCCTTTTTTGCAGTCTAAACTATATAGTATTACTATTACATTAAAACTTTTTCATTTAGTGATATTTGTGGAGAAAAGGGAATTGATTAACTGTATGTTTCCTTGCTTTTGCACTTGGACAATATTTAATGTGGAATTCCAAAAGGTATTTCTGCTTTTTAGACAAAAACGAATTTTAAATTAGTACATGTTACATACCCCTTTGACAAGCAAAATGCAGCATGTATGAGAATCAGTAACTCAGGGTTCTACATTTCTATTAATGCATTAAGCAAGTTTTTCTGTTTAAAAAAGGTACATTCTAAGGACTGAGCCACAAAATAAAAACATTCTGTTTATTGCAAAGGGGAGGGGAAACAAAGGAGTTATGAAAACATTTATATAGTAAACAGTTCGAGATACTTATTGTTCCAAATTAGCAAGGCTGAAATTTATCCTTCTCTAGATAAAAACTGAACATGCGATTTTTATGCAAGAGATTAAACAGGGTTTGACTGGTAGGAGTTATACTTCTATGCTAGAGGGTTTTGGGTGTGCTGACATTTCTCGACTCAATCAAGAGCACAGAATTTAGCAAAACAAAATAGCCAATAAAGTCTTGTTTTTAGTTTTGAAAAAGTAAAAATGTTTAATACACGATTTGAAAGATGAGTGGGAAGTGGCTAGCTTAGCACTCCATACAAATATTTTTGTGTAATAGAGGAGAACACATTGCTTTGCCACCTGAAATGTACCAGACTTCATAGTATTACATATTTTCTTTGAGAAACCAGGTGGGTGAGAGTCTTTTTTTATTGGAACAACTTTTGTCAGTGAGAGAGAAGCTTTTGAGCTTACACAGAGCTCTTCTGGTCTCTTCATGTGTGTAAGCTCAAAAGCTTGTCTCTCACCAACCGAAGTTGGTCCAATAAAAGATATTACCTCACCAACTTTTTCTCTCTAATATCCTGGGACCACCATGGCTACAACAACACTGCATATTTTCTTTTAGAAATTTTCATATTTAAATACGGGAAGGATAGTACCAGTGTAGAGCCTATTTTTTTATTATTATTACTAAAATGTATAGAGTAGTATCCAGTGGCACTGATCCAGACACAACTTCCATTCCCATTGTGGAAATTTAAAGGTAACATTCTTCTATATTATTTCTACTATTTGCATGTTATATTTCTGAAAACTATATCCTATTGTTGATTTTTGCACAAAATGTCAACTGACTTTACTGGGAGTTCTGCACATAAATCTGTATCAAGATATGACCTTAAAGTGTAATCAAAAACAGTACTTGAAAATATAAAAAGTCTGAGAATACCTCTAATTGTATTACAGTTAAGTCCCTGCTGGAATTGCAGGATGATCGTCAAAAAATTGCTGCTGAGTTGTGGTATTGTTGTGGTATTTGTGGTAATGAAGTACATTATTACTTTTCTGTGATTTTCCACTGTTGACTTCCTGGGGCTGAAGAGCAGGAGATTCCTCTGTTGTCCCTCTGGTGCTGGTGGGGAATGGGAGGGGTGGTCATATTATATGGTCCCTAGTTAAATATCAAGGATAAATTGGGCCATTTTTCTTTAGTTTGCTAGTAAAGAACACCACCAGTGCCACATTCTTACTTTCCAAACCTCATCTCCCAGCAAAATCTTTCTTTGTAGAAAACTGCAATTTATATAATGAAGTAACATCCCTTCTAAAAATGCTTCTAGAATACAGGTAGAATCTGAGGAGGCGGTGGGAGCAGAGAAACTCAGTCACAAAAGTCTGGTACCCACAACACTAGCTGTATGTGCCCAGTTTTCAAGAGATAAACGTCCCCTTTAAAAAAAAAAAGTTTATTAGCATGAGCTAAGGATAAGATGTGACTTTATTACTTCCTCAGATGGTGTGTGACTGGAAAGAAAAGGTATGTGCCAATGTACAAGGAGTACAAATCCCTGGTCATCTGCTTGCCGAGTGCTGTAGAAAGCAACTCAGAAACAAACACAACAAGGAGTCTGGTGGCACCTTAAAGACTAACAGATTTATTTGGGCATAAGCTTTCGTGGGTAAAAGCCTCACTTCTTCAGATGCATCTGTTAGTCTTTAAGGTGCCACCAGACTCCTTGTTGTTTTTGTAGATACAGACTAACACGGCTACCCCTTGATAAGAAACAAAGAGAATACTGAAAAGTCTATTCTCCCTGAAATTTTTTAATAGGAAAAAGCAAAAGCTATGTTATTTGTTTTATGTGTCCCCATCACTATAGTATTGGAGCACTTCCCAAATATTTAAAAGTAGGAATTGCAATAATAATCTTTCTTTCTACCTTCCCAACCTATAGGAGAAATAACTTGACTAGTTTCTATGATTTTTGTTTGTGAGTAAATGGGTCTGTCGCCACATGTGTGAAGACATTATTAAATAAAGGCACCATACAAGAAAATAATTTTGCAATTAGTTCTGGAAGTGATACCTGAGGTGGTGGTTTTTTTTTTTTTTTTTTTTTTTTTTAAGGAATGTATTCCATACTCTGTCTAGCACCTGTGAAAATTTGGTATTCTGCACTCATAAGTCTCCCCCTATTGGTTGACAGTGAATTGTTCTGGTGGAACATAGCTGTAGTGGAGATGATGATCGTAGAGGGAGAGAGGATCTCTCAGGTTGCTGGGGCCAATCCCATAGAGAGATTTTAGTATCAGGGCAGAGAATTTGTAGTAACTCTGGAGGTCATGAATGCACGAATCACTGTGTCCAGTTCAGAGTTTCATGGGATTAGAGCACTGACTTCTTGCGAATAGCAGATGGAAGTGGATGATTTTTGGCACCATGGTTGTTTGAGCATCCAGTAGCATTGAAGAGTTTAAAAGGACCCCTTCAAGATGCTGAAGACTGCATTCATATTCTGAGAAGAGATGCCTTCTGTAGTTTGGGATGTTATATGGGAAGCAGGTTCTTCAAGGATCTTCTGTCTTCCTAACAGGATCACCTGAATCTTGCAGTAAGAAATCTGGGAGATGGTGCACTTTATTTTTGTATAAAGGAGTTGTAAAGCTGGATATAATCTATATACTGTTGGCACTTCAGTCCATCTTGTCTCATCAGCTCTCCCAACAATTTGATAAAGATGTTGAATAACATGGGGGAGATAATTGAGCCTTGTGGGATGCTGCATATGAGTGTTTTGTAGCTGAAGATAGTATTTAAAGTTATTTTTTTCCTTTTTATCCAAGTTTTTTTTTTTAACCTTTCTTTAGATATTTGCAAGATATGCTGCTCTCTCGGGGCTCATTCCTGTTCGCAGTTAGATAAGTGGGAATAGTATCAGGCCACATATTCTCATCTGAACGTTATCTTCTTAAATCAGTGTCAGATACTGGACATTTTCCCCTTCAAGAAAGACCAAGATATAGTATCATACTGAAGATGTGCTTTTAGTGTTTCTTCTTTATATGTCATGCATATAATGTGCTTTGAACGTTGTTGATGAGAACACTGGAATGGCTTGACCAGATTGCATATGCCAAATAAATATGTCATACATGCAGAACACAGTAGTTCTTTCTAGGGTTAACTACACAAGATAACATATTTAAACATAGCACCTAGTGTAGACAAAGATAATTATGTGGTGCTTAAAAAAGCATTAACTAAAGCATGTTAGTTAATTTTGCACACAGGGATTTGTACCAATTTAACTAAATCTGTTTTTAAAATATACTTTTTGTTAAAATGGTGCAATTTATGATAGGAAAAGGTCATAGACAAGCCCTGTAAGGACAGCACAACATAATGTATGCAACATGATGAACTTACTGAGACAAACTTATCTTTGTGGACTAGACTGGATCAGTACTCATTCTACACAAACCAGGACAGTCCAGCATTCAGTTGTATACAGAGGAGGTGGTTATTTAAACAGCCCCAAGCTAGGACCAGGATTTCAGATCTAGTATACACTAAATGAATAATTTTGCTACATATATAACATGTAGTCTTGTATATAATGGCTTTAACTATTTTATAATTATTACACTTCCCTGATTCTTAAATATTCTCTATATCCGTAATGGGGTCAGCACCCACCTCTCATGGTTGATGGTTTCTTCGGTGGGTCTTCAGTGACTCAGCCCTCCATCCGAGTCTCACACACTGTCTGTACGTGGAACAGAACAAATCCCTTCTGGGTAGACAGTCTTTACCTTCTCCCAGCCCTGATATGTGGTGTACCCCCCAGGCTTCCTCCCTGGAGACACTGTCTACCTGTAGCCTTCCCTGGGCTCAGTCCTTACTCAGTCCCAACAGCCAGCCAGGAGCGCCTTCTTAGCTCCCCGGTTCCTGCCCACACTGAGCTGTCCATGGTCTTGCTGCTCTTTTAGTCAGCCAGAAACACAATCCTCTCCCAGTTCCAGGCAGCAACTGACTGACTCCGTCTCTGCTGCTCCTTTTTATACGGGCCTCCTGGCCCCGATTGGCTGCTTCCCCTGCAGCCACTCTAAGCCACTTGGAGGATCTCTCTTCTGCTCCTTTCTGGGATGGGGTGTGGCAGGACCCTGAGACCTTCAGCAGAGGGCTTCTGGGCCTAGTCTACCTGTCACAATATCCTTCAAAGAGTTTGAATGGAAATTACTGCTAAGCAGCAGTTGCAATTACATTGTATGTGTATGCATGCATATACACAAGTATTTATATTTTATTTTCTTCCCAGGTATTTAATATGGAAAAAATAACATATAGACTTATATAAAAGCCACAACCAAAAGTATGTACCAGGATAGGAATGAATGAAAATATATATTTCATAGTTGGAGTGAAATAATGGGGTTTTAGCAGTCATGGAAAGACATTGAAAATATAGGGGAAAATATAACAAGGCCTTGAAAATAATAGATTCAAAAGTTAAAAGGAATGTGACAAGACAAGTTTTGGGAAAAATGCTGAGCTGAAAATGTGTCTGATAAGAAAAAGAGAAGCCTCTAATGATCAGGAATTGTTCCTAGTAATTTAAACAGTTACCTTTAACGTATCAATGTTATCTTAAAGTAGGGGACCCAAGTCATAAATGTCTTGTCTACTCAAGGAAGGAAAAGGGGTCAACCCCAAACTTCCCAAAACTGGATCTTTGCTAAAGTTAGCAGTTGGCAATGGCATAAATTGTTTGTTAAAGAATAAATCTTAAAAGATTCATTATTAGGTTGGAGCCAACGAGTCCAACGTGGGTTTGCGCACCCATGGCCTAATCATGCTGTAAGTACCTGATCTTTGCTTATAACTGTATGTTGTTATGCGTGTGATGATTGCTTAGGGCACTGAAGGCACGTTTGATGCAACTTGATAAATACAATTTGGCCTTTGAATTTAATAAAGGAATTATGATTAAGGGTGCGAGTTTGACATGGAGGTCATGGAAGTCACAAGATTCCGTGACTTTCCAGGACCTCTGTGACTTCTGCAGTGGCCGTTGCGGTTGGCCTGGGGGCCGCCTGAGCAGCTCGGGCAGGAGTGGGTGAGGGCCCTGGGCAGTGCTTACCTTGGAGGGGCACCCCGGAAGTGGTGACATGTCCCTACCTTCCTCAGCTCCTAGCTCCGTGCACTGCCTCTGCACACAGGCACAACCCCTGCAGCTCCCATTGGCCGTGGTTCCCAGCCAATGGCAGCTGCGGAGCTTGTGCTTGGGGCGGGGGCAGCGCATGGAGCTAGGAACTGAGGGAGGGACATATCCCTACTTCCAGGGAGTCGTGAGGAGCCAGGTAGGGAGCCTGCCGCCACCCCGCCCACCCACCCCCCAGCACCAGCAGGGGCCCCAGGCTGCCCTGCTCCCAAGATTTAGTCAGGGGTATATAGTACAAGTCACGGACAGGTCATGGGCCATGAAATGTTGTTTACTGTCCATGACTTTTACTAAAAATACCTGTGACTAAAATGTAGCCTTAATTATGGTTAAATTAATGTCTGGTGCTATCCTGCATAAACAATAATATGAATAAGCTTCCAGCACAGGTAATAAGTTACACTTGTGCAAATTCATGGATGGCAATGGTGTTGGATGGATGTTGCTGAGAGCTTAATCAGAAGACAGTGGGGTGCCTCAAATGTAATTAAAGGTCAGTATGGCCTGTGGAACCTTTAAAACTTCTTATGAAGGTGCAAGAAAGAAGGAAACTGGTTGACTCAGAGTCCTGGTTGGGTGGGCACAGTTGGCAGTTAGGAAAAAATGTTGAACTATAAACTGAGTGCATTTGATCTGTAATTATTGAGAAAATTACATGGAACTCTATGATGCCATTATCACAGAGTTGCTTTTCAGAATAGAGCTTCACTTTAAATGATGATTTTAAGGTTATGTATCTATTTAATACAATATTATGTTCAATAATACTAATTAATACATTCTAGGAATTGTACACGTCTATCTTCTAGACTTTTGCAATTGTTGGAATTTATCATGGGTGTATACATTCTAATTTCAATGCGTTCAAAACAACTTTTTGTGTTATTTTTTTCAGTATCCTGCTTTTTAAATATTGACATTCTAAATTTACTTAGCACAATATTATGAGTAAAGAAGGATCACAGATGTTTTTTAAGGTAGAAAAGGCTTTTTTAACCCTCAAAGCAATGTCAGGATTTATGAATGTATTTTGTTACGTTCTTCATTAAGAAACCTTGCACCTGTTAATTTCAAAATGTCTCAACAGAGATATCAAAAACCTTCTGTAACACGCTATGCTTTGATATGCGGTCATTAATCTGAGGATATTATTTTGTGTTATTGTAACATTTCAGGGTTCAACCCAGATGAGTGAGAGGCTATGTGATAACCTGCCCTGTAATGTTGGGTGCCTTAAATGCTCTGCACTTATGTCTCACTGCCTGGGCACCAACAGCCAGCAGACGATCATGTAGTTCCCTGAGTGTGTCTGTGTGCTGCAGCCCTAGTTCAAGTGCTGTGACCCCCCATTAGCCTGCCTACAACACAGCGGCCCCACCCTGGTCTCCACTAGCTTGGGTTACTGCTTGCAGGGTGACCCCAGTACATCCCCTAGTCCTGAATTTCCCCCATACCATCTGCCCTGAAGTGTCCAGTCCCCTCGTGGAACACTCAGGAAAATAATATGGACTGTACAAAAGTACAGTTTATCACTTTAACTGTAGTAACAATCCTTTCAGTTCAAACATAGCACTGCGTTGGATTATAGTAAAAAGACAAGTAGTGTATTAACAACAAAAAATAGGTTAGGCGATACCAATTAGAAGGGATTGAAGCATAAACATATGCTTTCTAGATTAAGAAAGATGGTTAAGATCTAACATAAACTACAGACTTTGCTCAAGGTAGTTTTATCACCAATCATTCTGGCAACTTGTCTGACCAGACCCTCTAGCCAGGACTCAAGACACAGAGCAAAAAGTGCTTGGGTCTTTTGTTTCCTCAGGTGTAGGCAAAAGATGGAATCTCTCTGTGTGCCTTACATTTCCAAAGGGATTTTTTTGGCTTAAAATTCAGAAAGACCTGCTAGGAATTCAGTCTCCTGTGTCTCTCTTGGGTACAGGAGCCATGTTAATTCTCTGTCTCTCGAGTACAGGCTCAGGAGAATCCCCGCTGGTTTAGCTGAAAGGCATCATTTGTACAAATATTGCAGAAGTGTGTATGGTGTAAATACAGGAGTGTATAGGGTCACAGCTGTGATCGAGCATATTTTAAAATACTGTTTAACTGGGTTGAAATAGAATCAGACAAGATGAGGCTCATTCTGAACTCTCGCCAATTTTTCACTGGTATAAATACATTGAATTTACTGGCGGTATTTCTAACTCTCAGAAGTGGAAAGCTGGATTGAGTCCTGTGTCCTTAAATTACAGGCACTACACATCATGTTGGAATTATTGTAAGAAACTAAATAGCTAATTTTTTCTAGAGAAATTAATTATTTTGCTTCATTTTTCTAAAACATAGTAGCAGTAGATATCTTTTTGACAAATTATAAAGTTTATGATAATCAATGAATAACAGATTTAGCAACATAATTAGTCAACCAATAATAAATGATATAATACTCTCTCTTCTATCCTTCTTCCAAAAATATCAGCCCAACTTTTCCAAAAGCATGAGGATAATAGATGGGTTTTCCAGTGTGTCCAAAGTCAACATGGGTATTTTGGATCAAGGAGTGAGGGTGAATTCCAGAGGTGAGGGGGTCCTACCAGAAAACATTATATTGACAGGTTCTGCTTTCATATACAAAGCAGCTCCAACTTGAAATGTCTTTGTGTATCCAGGTGTTATTGTGTCATGTAGAGAGAGAGGCCATCTCTCAAGTACGTAGGTCCCATGCAATTTATGTCTTTATAGCTCAAAATCAACTGTAAATTAAACTGCATACAGAAAACAATAGGCAACTGCTGAAGATCATGGAGCACTTGTATAATGTGCTTGTGGTGAGAATGTATAGTATATAGGAATTGGGTAGATCACAGTATTCTTTATCAGCTTCAGTTTCCACACTGATTTAAGGTGTGGGTCTATGTAGAGTGCAGTGCAGCAATCTAATCTCCGATTGAGAATGGCATAGTTGATGGTATTAAAGTTCCTAAACAAAAGAAATGGTTGCAACTTCCAGGCCAGATGTAGATTGGAGAAGTTGTGCTCGCCCCTGCTGCTATATAATCATGTAATAAATAAATTCAACAGTGAAACTGAGATTGTGTGAACTTTACTAACAAATGATGGGCATATATTTTCATTCTAAACAGCAGATATAATTCTTAGCATGGTTTCCAATTGCTTTTCCCCAGCCTACTAACTTCAGCTCAGTCAACTCTCTCTTATTCATGCAATAGTCATTCTCAGACTTTGGGGCCAGGTACTCAACTGCTCCATCTGGGCCAGAGAAGATTGAAAGATAGGCACAGACCCTACCTTGGGTTCGGGTTGATTGAGAATTGGTATACCTTCTCCCCCTTTCAGGCATTATAGGGATCAAATTATTATAGATTTAATGGCTCCAGTGGTCCCACAATAATAGCTGTGAGGCAAGCTTGGTCAAACTGGTCTAGAAAGTTCTGCTTTTGTCCATTCTTTCATGTAGAGAAGATCCTATGAAGCAATCCTAGCTTTAAAATTTTTGGCAAACCTTGATGTGGAGGGGTTGAATGGAGAGAGGAATTAACTGTGTTGCAGCTGATTGAGAATGATAGATTTAAACCATTTGTAGATCTTCCTCAACAATTGACTTGCCCTTCTCTGGAGCAGGGAAATATCTCTAATTAAACATTTACTTACAAATGCATTTGGAGCTCCAGAACTTCCAGAACATTTACTATGGAAGAAACTTTCTGGATTTACTTGGCCAGCCATATCCTTTAACAATTTCTGATCCAAAAAACACTGCCAAAGATTGAAAATTTGAGTGTTGCTTGGAATAGAGATTTGGATACACAACTGTCTTCAACCCAGTGGAATACAATTATGTCCAATATTACAAAAGCAAATATAGACCTGAGACTACAGCTTATTCACCAAAAGACGTTTTTTTCAAATATACTGGTCCCCTTAAAAGGTAATGGGCCTCATAAATGCTGACCACTGTTGAAATGTAACTCCCTTGATGCTACACTAGCTCATATGTTTTGGGAGTGCCCTTGTATCAAGAATTTCTCGTATGAGATGGGTCAAATGACCAGGGCCCTCCCTAGTGGGGTGCAGGGCCCGGAGCAGAAGTGACGGATTCGTGTCTTCTGGGACTGACCACTCTGGCCAATCACACTGGCCCGCAGGGGCTCCCAAAGTGTGGGGCCCGGAGTGGTCACCCCGATTCGCCCTACCCAAGGGACAGCTCTGCAAATGACCAATTTGATATCGGATGCTAAGTTGGAGCTCTCCCTCCTTACTTTCATTCTTGGACATATTCCTAATATCTGGAGGTTCCCTAGTAACAAGGTGATGTGGTTCTAAACTGCAGATTTGTTTGCTAAAAAATTAATCCCATAAAAATGCAAAAGTCAGTCCCCATCAAATATTGATACCTGGTTCAGCGATACCTGGTATCCCTGAACCCCATCAAACATTGATACCTGCCTGAACTTGCAGCTAAATAGAATGACTTGATATTCTGCAGAAGAAATACCCAAAAAATTCAAAGCAATTTGGGCTGAATTTTTAGAGGTCGGTGATTAATGCAGACCCTGAAGTTAAATAAGTCACTTCTCTTCCCTTCTCTTTATCCTAACCCTCTTTACTTAATTTGTATATTATGATGAATTTTCTATTGTTATAAGTGAAAACAAATAATAAAACAATTATATATAAATAGGAACATAATCATCAAATTATTATTAAACTTGTCAAATGAAATTCACTTTGATCCAATCAATAACATCACATCTAGATTCTTTAAAAATCTAGGATTGAACTAAGTATCGGGCTCATTTTGGCACAGTGCCATCCTCTGTTTCACTAACTGCGGGTGTGATCCCACAAATTGACATAAAATGGGACTATTCACTGTATTAGCACAACTTTGTACAAGCACTGTGCCCCTAGCAAATGTTTGTGTGATTGGGCCTATAGACAGCACCACATTCCCCCAGAATCCAATGGAGGTGCATCTCTGGATGTGGGGAGGACAGTGCTGTGAAGGTGATGCTCCCCTTCAGTGTCAGTATCCTCCTTGAGACTTCAACCCATGAAAGAGTTTTCACCTCTTGTGAACACAGAGTGGTCAGTCAGGGCCTATGTTAATGCAAAGTTTACTGCTGTACAGAAGACAAGAAATTAAAACTTATTGTTCCAAACCAGCTATAATTCAACACCCTTGCATATGTGTGGTTATTTGTATTGCTGAATAAGGTGGCAACTTTGTCTTAAATGGTATCTGATATGCTAGGCACAAATACTCTGTGACCTAATTGTGGTTGTTGTGGAGCTATAACTTGGGATTTCTTAAACTTTGTACATATAAATCTCCACCAAAATGATGGGGTTAACCATAGTTCTTTGCATTTTATTTCTTCAATCCACAAATAATACTTTGAATTTACATAGTTCTTTCATCAAAAATGAAAAGAAAGAAACAATGACCATTTGTATAAATACACTACTAGGTTATTATATAATTTGTATACAGTCATTTGTTTACATTGCACAGTTTCAGATGTTTTGCATAGGATACCCATCCACTCAGCTTAACTCGAGAAGTCTCCAAGATGAGACATATTATTTCTTGAATGACATAGAGCCTGATCCTACTCCTACTGAAGACAATGGAGTTTTGAAATTGATTTCAGTGGAGCAAGTTCAAAGCTAGATCATCCCTTATATATGCTTTAATTGAGTTATTTTACATAGCTCAGTTGTGTAAAAAGGTAAAAGTCAAAGTAGCTGGCACATAAGTAAGCAGAGAATATGCCCGAGTTTAACTTTCTAAAATAGTCTTTAAAATGTCTTTTTTTCCATGTTACACCGGCAGTTTTATAAACTCATATTGCAGTGTCCTTGACCTTAGAGCAGTTGTTCCCAAACTTGTTCCGCCGCTTGTGCAGGGAAAGCCCCTGGCCGTCTGGGCTGGTTTGTTTACCTGCCGCGTCCACAGTTTTGGCTGATCGCGGCTCCCAGTGGCCCTGTTCGCTGCTCCAGGCCAATGTGAGCTGCTGGAGGCGGCGGCCAGTACATCCCTTGGCCTGCGCCGCTTCAAGCAGCTCCCACTGGCATGGAGCAGTGAACTGCGGCCACTGGGAGCCGCGATTGGCCCAACCTGCCGACGCAGCAGGTACACAAACTGGCCCGGGCCGCCGGGGCTTTCCCTGCACAAGCAGCGGAACAAGTTTGGGAACCACTACCTTAGAGTAATAATTCTCCCTGTCTGACATGTGGTTGTGAGAATTAATAATAAACATATCCTTTCTAATTGATTGATAAAAGAGGCAATCAGAATATCAGTAATGTATCAGAATATAAATAGTAATAGTAACATGAAGTGTTTGTTTAGCTTCTAAACTGTAATTGGTTCATCAGAATTGTTTCCTGTATGAATTAAGGTCATGATCCTGTAAGGTGCAGTGTGTTTTACCCCATTGATTTCAAAGAGAATTGAGGGTGCTTAGAATCTAATAGGATCTGAGGCATAAACAGTGGCATGTGGAATATCTGTTTGATCACAGGGTTCATCGCTATGGTGACACTAATTCCAGAATTAAGCAATTACTTTAGTATTTAAGTGAATATGATCTGTATGTTTTGTATTCCTTTTAGAATATCAGGAGTACATTCAAAAGATTGTGTACTTTAAGACTGAATATGATTTTTTGATTTGCTTAGAGGTATGTATGATAATAGTTTATTAAAATTAAGTTAACCAACTAAAATGGAAATGAATTAAGCTTTTCCAGTTTGGTATATTACAAGAACTATTATACCAACGTAGTTCTACACCTTGTTCTTGAGAGAGAGGGGGAAAAAAAGAACATTAAAAGAAATGTAAGGATAGTATTAATATACTTAATTCAGAAAAGAATTTATAAACTATGTATCTAAAATACTAAACCAAGTTTACCTTGTTTGGGCTAATTTAAAGAGTTCAGATATTTTTTGGACTTACATTAACCCATTTTCATATTTTTATTAAATAATTAGGTTATATTCACCTTAAATCAGAACATTGCATGTCATTTGATTACAAAAAGTTTTTGTAATCAGTAGTTTTGACAGCAGGTCAATGAGTGAATGAATATGTTAAACAGGAATGAATATGTTAATCAGTATTTCTAACGGACCCTGGATGAATTGTATGAGAAGAGGAGCTGTTCAGGCTATTTTCCCCTTTATTATTTTTTATATTTATTTAATTTAGTCTGAAGCCTGCTACTGTATTTAGCTGCAGATGGGTACAACAAGTCATCAGCGTTAGAGCTTCCACACAGTGTCCTACCCCTTGTTTTAACTTGAGCTGAAGATACCACCACTAGTTGCGTTGAAATGATAATTCAGTTTCTATGTTCATTTAGTCCTTGGCTCCCTGCTGAGACTCTAATGAAAAGTGGACTTGGTAATGGTGCCTTTTGTGACGAGATACATTTGCCAAACAAGGACTGGATTGAGATCAGAAAACTCATTTTGCATAGGTCACCAGGGCATTGGGTGGTAACAGGCGTAGAGTGGTAACAACTTATGGTCACTACTGAACTAATTCAGAGCTGAACCAATGATTTACATGTGACAGGTTCTGGTTCCAGCTTACAAACCCCAGAATCATCTGGAACCCAAAACCCATTTGAAAGGGCAAAGTTGACAGTCTGCAAACAATCTTTCCTAAACATATCAGTATTACTTCAAAGTATGAATAATTAGAAGGGGAGGGGAGTAGCAAGCATTAGCAATATGTAAATATGGATATGTTGTGTTTAGTTCACATTCTAAATCTTTGTTCTAAGGAATATATTACAGCTCTCATTTTAAAGGCCTAATGCTCATTTCCATGTTAGGGACTGTGGTTTGCTCTACACCTAAAACTAATTTGACCTAGCTACATCGCTCAAGGCTGTGAAAAAATTCATGCCCTGTATAACGTACTAAGGTTGACTTAGTCCCCTGTTGCTTATTTGAATTTAATAATGATTTGAGATTGTCAGTAACAGGCTCAGATGGAATTATTTAATAAAAGATTATTATTATTAATCATAAAGAGCTGGTCTCTGTCTCTCTCTCCTCTGTAACTGGTCGGATGCTGGCAGTCTGCACTCTCCAAACTCACTTCCAAACCTGTGTCCTTTTATAGGGTGAAACAATGAAAATCCTTTTTGAGGAAAATATACTTTCCCACAATTAATTTTACCCTGTGTTCTGTTTTCCTAATTACTAATGGCATTGCTTTTATGTGCCTCAGTTTACCTGGTTGATGAGTGGAAAGGAATCTCTAATCTGTGAGAGCCAATAGTTCTTAATGAATTTAAAACATCTTTCAGTGGGTCATTATTTCATCCATCTGTATTTTTTCATTCATCTGTAAAAACACCTATTCCTTATCAATCACCCAGTTTTGTTTATAACATACTTGTGTAGACACTTTTCATTAGTTTGAGTGTTCTCTTCCTTGGACACCTGGACTATATTAGTAAAGTCAAGGTAAAAAGTAGGGTTAAAAGTTTATACACAGTCCATTATTATGTTCATTTTCCCTTCATCCATTAGGTTCAATTGAATGACAAAGAACTTTTTAGTTCCTATATATATATAGGTAGGGCCCTACCACATTCACGGTCCATTATGGTCAATTTCATGGCCATAGGATTTGAAAATTGGTAAAGTTCACATTTTCAGATGTTTAAATCTGAAATTTCACAGTGTTGTAACCATGGGGCTCCTGACCCAAAAGGGGATGGGGGAGGGGCCGCAAACCTGTTGTAGGGAGGTTATGGGATTGCCACCCTCACTTCTGTGCTGCCTTCAGAGTTGGACAGAGTGGGGAGGAAGGGGTGCGGAGCTATTTGCAGCCGGGAGAGAGATCCAAGAGCAGCCCTGCCAGGAAAGAGCAAGTCCTGCCCTGCCCTGCCCCAGCCCTGCCTGGACTAGCACCAAGGAGCCCCCTTTGCTGGGGTGCTCCCATCAGCACAGGGAAGATCGGATCCAACTCCACAAGCCTCCTCCAGCTGCAGGAACCTCTGGGGTTGCTGCACAGTCCAAGAGTGTCCTGCAGCAGGGGGAGGCACCCGGAGGTGGGTCTGGTCTCGTCCATCCCCTGCACAGCTGCTCTGGGCGGGGGAGAGGTCCTATCCCTTCACAGCCCAGCTGGAGCTAGGAGCCCCATTTGCTGGGGTGCTCCTAGGAATAAGGGAAGATTAGACCCATGTCCACAAGCCTCCTCCAGCTGCAGGAACCTCTGGGGCTGCTGCCCAAACCCAGAGAGCATCCTGTAGCAGGGGGAGGCACCTGGAGGTGGGTCTGGTCTTTCCATCCTCCCCCTACCAGTAGTCGTGCAGGGGATGGACAAGTCCTGTCCCTCCCCAGCCTAACCGAAGCTAGGAGCTCCCTTTGCTGGGGCGCTCCTAGGAACAAGGGGACATCGGAGTTCACTCATGGTCTGTGTTGGATTTTTTCATGGCCGCGAAATTGGTAGGGCCCTATATATAGGGCACTAAATATATCAATACACAACATAAAAAGGATTTTGTGATTAGCACATAAAAGAATTTTGAGAATTTAACTTAAAAATAGTAAAGTTAATATTTACTAACACCACTGTAGACGCAGCTAGATTGAAGGAAGAATTGTAGGTTGATGTTAATTCTGTGGCCTCTTGGGGAGGTAGATTTACTAGAGCAATGGATAAACCTGGTCTGTCACTGTAGTAAGTGTGTATGCTATAGCTGCAGTGCTTGTAGCACTGATGTACCCTATTTCTAGATTCCCTACCTCTCCCTCAGTCCAAGATGCTTGGGTTGTGCTTCTTTTCCAGCATATTCTTTTCCAGACATAGCCATAAAGGCTCCAGTGAACTCCTCTCAGGATTTCATGCCTCCTAGCTGATCAGAATGGAGGTATAGCTCTGCTTCCTTTTTCTCTTCTTAGCTCAGGATGAGGGCAGTAGGGAATAGCTCCCCCACTGTCTTTAGAAATAAATCTGAAAAGGTTGGATACCTGCTGTGAGAGAGCTCTTGCCTTGCTGCTAACAAAGTTCACACATTGTGACTATGCCCCAAATTTGTTCCCTTTCTTGGGAGTACCTTTACACCTCAAGAGTACCTGGTGAGACTTAAATAAAATACATACCAGTAAATCTTAGATTAATCTTTCTGCTGAGCTGGTCCTAAGTTTTTTCGCCCTCCTCCCTCACCCCCCCATGCAGGACCTGCCTGCCCCCTCCCAGTTCTTTCTGCCTCAAGAAGACACAGAACTTGTTTACGCTACAGGTTTGAATCTAAGGGTATGTCTACACTGCAATTAAAAACTCACAGCTGGTCTGTGCCAGTCCAAGCCCTGCGAGACTAAGTCAGCTAAGGGCCTGTTTAATTTTTAAATTTGTTAGTCTCTAAGGTGCCACAAGTACTTCTGTTCTTCTTTTGGCGGATACAGACTAACACGGCTGCTACTCTGAAACCTTTAATTGCAGTATAGACGTTCAGACTCGGGCTGTAACCTAAGCTTAGGAACCCTCCCCCTTCTGGGGTCCCAGAGCCTGGGCTCCAGGCCAAGCCTGAATGTCTACACAGCAATTAAACTGTGCCTTAGCCCGAGCCCCTGGAGCCCAAGTCAGCTGGCATGGGCCAGCCCTGGGTATTTAATTGTAGTGTAGACATTTCCAAAAAGAACCAGCTTGCTCTGTGTGACTAAATGAGTCTAGGGAATAGTTCTACAGCATCCTGGAATCTGATATTAGTTACATACCCCCTCAAGAATTATTGGAATCAGTACAAATGTGTCTTACTCACATCTGTCTCCAAGTAGATTTGTATTAAACTCAATTAGTTTTAGTTTGCAAAAGTTAGTGTGAATGAACATCTTTGTGTTCATACATCTAGAGTTTTGTTTGGAGTGTCAGATTTGTATTGCTCCTAAAACATGAAGCAAAATTCACTCCTTATGATTGAGTTTCGTCTTGGTTCACATAGAAACCAAATGAAACCAGGAGTTTCAACAGGTTTTGGTTTCTGTGTTTCTCAGTAAGGGAACTTTTTGTGCAATCTGCATTATGTTTCAAGCTTGTAACTAACCTGGAAACCAGTCCTGTTTTGGGGAAAAGGAGCGGGGGGTTGTCAGGTTTTGTTTGCAAACATTTTTTGAGACCTAGTTGAGAGATAATACTGGATCTCCTCTCTGAAGTCAGTCTTACTCCTCTATCTGAAAGATAAAGGGAAATAAAATGATAAAAAGGTACAGTAACTCCTCACTTAACTTTGTAGTTATGTTCCTGAAAAATGCGACTTTAAGTGGCTTTAAGTGAGGGTTAGGTTCCAGGGCAGCTTCCCCTACTCTGCAAGCATTAGGGGCAGGGGGCTCAATGCTCAGCCCGCCCACTCCACCCCTTCCCCCAAGCCCCCACCCTTGACCTGCCTCTTCTCCTCCCCACCTCCTCCCCCTTTACTTTGCACGCTGCATCCTGGCTCCTCCCCCTCCTTCCCCTCCCTTCTAAACGCTGCATTCGGGAGGCAGGGGAGGGAGGGGGAAGGCTCGCCGAGTCCTTGCTCCTCCCTTCTGCCCGGGGCAATCAGTTGGCCTGCCGCATTCGGGAGGGAGGGGGGAGGTGAGGAGCAAGGACTTGGCGCAGGCTCCCCCTTCCTCCCCCCCCCCACCTCCTGCCCGGGGCAATCAGCTGGCTTGTGGTGTTTGGGAGGCTGCGCTCCGAGTCCTCGCTCCTCCCCCTTCCCTCCTGCCTCCAAAACGCCGCAAGCCAGCTGATTGCCACTGGCAGGAGGCGTGGGGAGGAGGGGGAAGGCGCTGATCTGCGGGGTCTGCTGACGGGCGGGAGGCACTAGGGGGGATGGCGGGGCACGTAGGGAGGCTGCCAGCTGTGGAGAAAGCAGGCAGCCAAACAGCGTAAGAGTGGAGCATTGCACAACTTTAAATGAGTATGTTCCCTAATTGATCAGCAGCGTAACAACGAAACAATGTTAAGTGGGATGACTTTAAGTGAGGAGTTACTGTAACAGAATGATATAATAATCAGTTGTGGACTCCACACTTAGTGGTTGACTTATGAATCTTGTATATTCTTAGAAGCTAAGAAAGGGAGTCTAAAAACTGTCTCTCATTTATGAGAGTAAAATGGCAGCTCTTCCTGTCAAATAAATGTTGCTAAACTTAAATGATCGAAAAACCTTAATACAACTACATCGGATACATCTCTAGAACTGTCACTTCAGAACCATCTCCAACTTTGCAGTCCCTTCAGCACGCATGTCCACTAGATAGTCTAAATTTATGATCTTGAAAAATATATGGCATAGTTCAAATTGCATATAGAAAGACTATATTAAAAGAATGTTGTTAAGGTTGCAAAATCCAGCACTCAAACGTTAAGAAATGGTAGAATTTAAGGTTGCCCATACAATTCTAATTCAGCCCTCTTGTGTGCATTCAATATGACAGGCATTGTTCAATAATAAGGATTATGAAAGGCACAAAATTATTAACATCAGTTGGTATGAGACATGAAACTTGAATTAATTCTGATCTGCAGCCCAGTGCACCTTTCTCCTAAGCCATAAGGTATTTTGAATAGTAGTAAAAGGATGAGGATTCATTATCTCTGCATCCTGTCCAAAGGTTCAGTTCTGGACTCAGGATCGTGAAGTGACATGCTGAGAAGCATGCTCAGTGACAATAGAACATTCAAGGATGTTAAAGGCAACCCTTCAGCAGGGCAGGGCCGCTTGGGGGGGGGGGAGGGCAAGTGGGACAATTTGCCCCAGGCCCCGCAGGGGCCCCCACGAGAATGTCGGAGGCTTCCCCCCGCCTCCGCCTTCCCCCATCTCCAGGAGCCTCAGAGCGTCGCATCCAGGAGCAGCCCGTACAGCACTGCAGCGGTGTGGCTCGGGCGGGGCCTGAGGTCGTCCCGCTCGGAGACGCATGGTAAGGGGGCGGGACTGCAAGCTCAGGCGGGCCGAGCGGCAGGAGCTCCTGGACACAGCTCGCTGAGGCTCTGGGAGAGGGGGGAAGTGGGGGGAAGCCCCTCTGAGCAGACAACTCCGACCCCATCCCCCCCACAGACCTGACCCCCAGCTCTGAGCCCAAACCCTCTGAGCTGGCCACCCCCC
>NC_048302.1:73255194-73309074 GCF_013100865.1 Trachemys scripta elegans
CACCCCCCCCGACCCCATCCCCCTACAGCCCTGACCCCCAGCTCCGAGCCCAGCCCCTCTGAGCCGGGCACCCCCCGACCCAGAGCCCAGCTCCCCACCCAGCGCTGGGCAACAGTAGCGCCACCCCCAGGCAGCGACAGCCCATTGGCACCAACCATCACCCAGTGACAGCCCATTATGTAATTGCAAATATATACATACCATTAAAGCATTTAATGTTTTTAAATAATGTATTTTGTGTATTTTCAAATTATTAAAATTTAATTTTTGAATGTATTTCACTGGTTATTTTTTATATTTCCAAATACATGTTACTATAGTATTGCAACTTTTTTTTTATGGAAGGGGACCCCGAAATTGCTTTGCCCCAGGCCCCCTGAATCCTCTGGGCGGCCCTGCAGCAGGGTTAACTGAGCAAATACAAACTAAAATGTTTAACAATTATAATTTTTGTTGATGGCCGACTGTGCATTCAGCAGCAGGATTTTCAGATTGTTGTATTGTTTTCCTCCTCTCTTTAATGATTTTACTGATTGAACAATTGGCTTCAGGTGTCCTGCTTTTGGATTTATCCCAATGTGGTGGTTTGGAGGAAAGTTTCCTTAACCCAGTGTAATTTGGGAGTGTGTAGGATAATTGGGTCCTACATCTTTGAAGATGCGGATATTCCAAGTTTTCCAGATTTTTAGGGTGTGACAGTATTGTTCTGTGCTTTGCTGTAGTCCCCAGAAAAATTTGCATGATAGTCCCTAAATAAGTGCAGCTGACATAGGGTAGTGTTGAAGTAGTGGATTGTGGTGCAGATGGAAGGGGGCATTTCTTCCTTCCTCCTTCTCCCTCTTTGTTAACAGCACTTCATACTCCTGTGATGTTATGGGGAGTATATGGCACCTCATGGCCCAGTAGGTATGTCAAAGGAGTGGGTTGCACATAGGTGGAACTATCTCTTTAAATCTGCTTGATACCAAGGGGGAGGAGAGCGAGGGGGAGAAAACAAACACTGCACTTATCTGTAAAGTTATGGTGATGACTGTACTTTGAGCTCCTCATCAGTGCGGATGGCTGTGGCAGAGCCCCAGAGATCTCTGTTGCAAACAAGGGATGCTTTAGAGCTCTTCGAAAACAGATTTCTTTTTTTGCTAGAAATTGTTAGGCAATCTATATGTAGGTGTTGTGACCACTCCTATGTAGTATTATTTGTACCATTCTAAACCACTCAACACAACCAAAGCACAGATATTGAAATTGATATTGCCTAATTTATCTAGCCCCATAAAGCTAAAGGTACTTTACATTTTAACACTTAGGTTTTTTGTTTTGGAAACTACCTCTTACAGACCAATTTTATAGTCTAAAACTGAAATCAGAAAATCTGTTTTGGAAAATAAGTAAGAACCACTTAACAGTCTAGCACGGTTGTTTCTCACAGTTCATCAGTGTTTTATAACCCAGTTTGAAACAGTAATCAGCTTTAATTTTAAAATACTGAAGTATATGATATAGTAATGATTTTGTTTATTTGTTGTTGATTTCAATTTTTTCATTTAGAATTTCTTAAATTCATCGTATTTGTATTGTCATTAAAAGTCTTTCACATGGAATATTCATGAATTTACAGCTTATTATTGTAGAGAATCTAAGCCCAGAACTGATCTCTGTGTAGCTTGGTTTAGTTTGGGTAAATTTTAGCACAGAACCCATGTTGTCCTTATCTGTGTTCAGACGCTGAGATATAATCTTATGATTGTTTTAAATTTCAAACATATTATGTATCATGGCTTGGATGACTTATATTTCTCACTGGTTTGATGAAGATGATTGGTATGAAGGACACCAAAGAGTAAGAATTCTATTTTTCTATTTTACTGCCTTACATTTTTCTTCATTGCACTGCTGTTTCTCTGTGTTACATATACCATTAGCGTTATTTGTACTGCAGTACTGAGAATGGATCAGTAATATTTATTTATATGGTCTTAACCCTGGGATAAGTATAGAATGTCATATTTTGAAGATTTCAGTATAATGTAATATGAATAACCAGCAGAACTGTATTTTTTAGTCTTGGAACTTCAGTTGCCAGATAGCTGCATTTTTATTTTTTTGTTGCATACTTTAATATGTAGTAAATTTTCAAAGATGAAATTAAATGTTCCATTTTAGTCTATTAGAGGGAATGAATGTAATAGCTACGGGTTCTAATCAACTAACTACAGTAAAGAATAGAATAGAGTGGGGAAAAATCTGAATAAGACAATAATTAAGAAATAAAGCATAGAACTTTACCTAGGGTCATCTCCATGTTTGTATAGGATTTTATGGAACGAGTGACATTAATTCAAAATAAGAAGAGTGGTTGCTATGGCAACCTTTACAAGATGTCTTGGAAAAAATGTTTAAATGTGTTTTGATTACCATATGCTTCGGACAAGCTTGATCTATTACTGTTTTTCATAGGTTTAAGACAGGAAAATAATGAAAGGCATATATCTTTTGGTATGTTATGCCCTCTTTTAATGTAATTGCTTGGTGTCTTTTTCATATTTTTCTTTTAATGGTATATTTCTCAGCCATTAGATCACGTTGCAGCAGGAGTTGCTGGCTTCTCTGTTTTTCAGTGGTTCCTTATTAGTTAACTATATGTGTGATTTGTTAAGTGCGAATGTGCTCACTGCTGCAATGTGGAGCTAGAAGATTTTAATCTTTTTTTCTCATTCTCATCTACTGTATCTTTTTTATTGCATAGTTGCTTTTGATACAGCCCCGTTCTCTAGCAGCCACTCATAAGGTAATCAGTTGTGAGATTAGTGGTAGCCATATCTCAGACCAATAATGCTCTAATGGAGGGGTCGGCAACGTTTGGCATGCGGCTCGCCAGGGTAAGCACCCTGGCGGGCCAGGCCAATTTATTTACCTGCTGACGCGTCAGGTTTGGCCAATGGCGGCCCCCACTGGCTGCGGTTCGCCATCCCGGGCCAATGGGGACGGCGGGAAGCTGCGGCCAGCACATCCCTCGCCCACGCCGCTTCTCGCTGCCCCCATTGGCCCGGGACGGCGAACCGCGGCCAGTGGGGGCCGCGATCGGCCGAACCTGCCGCGTCAGCAGGTAAATAAACTGCCCCAGCCCGCCAGGGTGTTTACCCTGGTGAGCCGCGTGCCAAACGTTGCCGACCCCTGCTCTAATGGCAAGCAGACAGCAGGAAGGAGGATATGTTATGGTGTGGCTGGTAACCTTCTCCTGGGAGATGAAAACAGATTCCCTACATCAGGGTTCTCAAATATTTTCATAGTATGGGACACACCTCAATAATCTTGTGGACTGCCTACCTCTCTTTCTTATCATCTACTGTGGCTGTGCTGGCTATAGCAATTGTTAGCATGGCAATAGAAACTATTTAATATATTTAGCTGTCTCTTTAATTGCATTTGACATCTGAAAACTATTAATCCTAATATCGTGACCAGCCAGCTCTCAAAAGATGTTAGTTTGAAACCTGTGCTATGGGTTGATTCAGGTTGACATAACTACTTTTATGATTCAACATGTGTGGCTGTGTGCTGTTAGGAATATTAGCGTATATAGTGACCGCTCAGAAGCACTGGTGTTAACATTTGGCTTTTCATTTTATTGTAGTTCTAGAAGAAAGAATTTGAAGAAGGAAATGAATAAAGTTTTATGATCTAGGGATGAGAAGATATAATAATTTATAGATAGCACTGATAGAGTTGTCTATAGTTAAGGTCATCCAATACTTTTGTTATAAGACCCTTTTTTCAGTAGCTCATATCTTTGCCAAACTTTAACTGTTTGGGCTGAAATTTTCCATGCAGGTATTTTTTTTTTAATGTTTCAGACATTTCTGAGGAGGAGGATAGGAAAAAAATATATGGTCTGCCCATGTTATAAAATTCTTATAATCATTTCATTGAGAAGCTCTAACTCTTCTCTGCTTTGCAGCAGGGAGTCAAAATTTTGGCAGGTAAGTCTGGTGGAAAAAAATAGTAAGTGATCATGTAATCAAAGACCATAGCATAAACATATGTGCAAAGGTGCCAAATTAAAGTTGCTTGGGCAACCTTAGTTCTGGCATTTCCTATCTCTTGAGGAGGTATTTTTGACTGACATTAAAAATATCTAAGTGATTTTCTAAAAGACTTCATGTTAGGGGCAGAAAGAGTGGAAGAAGTTCTAAACTGGAGTGTCTGAATTATAAGGTGGCATAGTGTTCTTGTGGTTTATTTTTACCTCTCTCTTTCATTTCTCCTGTGTTGATGATTCCCAGGAAGTCACAAGGGGTTTTGCACTATTTTCTAAAATGGAACTTCTGAGCTCCTTGGGTCACCCTCTGAAATCAATAGTACCACAGAAGCCAGTGTTATTGGACAGGACATACAATCAGGCTCTCATTCCCATTGGTGAAGTACTGCCAAATCAAGTGTAGCCAGAGGTGCACAACCTTTCCAATAATGCAGTGTCAGCTTTCCAGGCGCTTGAGGATCAGACATAGGTTTTCATATTTTAATCTGTTGTAAATGCACACAATTATATATTTATGTTAAGCATCCTATAATTGTATGCAGCAGTTGACAAAATATGTGTAGAAGTCTGAAAAATATCAGTGGGAAAATGGTACTGGCAAACCTATCTCTTCAAGTCTGTTTTTATCTTTGAGGCAGTCACATGCATTCTGAAAGGCAAGTCTTATTCTGCAGGGTAAATGTGATATTTTTATTGTTCAGATTCATAAAAAAAATGCTTTCAAAAAAGATTATACAAATATTATCCATCCCTTTTACTTCGATGGTTACTTATCATCCAGTAGACATTCATAGAAATTTAGTAAGTTCCCATTATTAAAGTTGCATTGAAACACCACAACTCAATCAATTTTAGCTGAACTTTAGCCTGTATGTGTGCGTATGTGCACGCATGCGCGCACCTATAATTTTATTATTTGATTCTGCTTAAAATGGGTCTGCAAACATATATGAACAGCTTTTGTTCCTTTGAAAAAGCTTTGAATTTTGAAGCTTCTTGCTCCAATTGGCATAGGGATGGCAGACACTCACACTTTGATTTTTGAGCTTTTGTTGGCAAGTTGGAAATTAAGAAATGTCATTCCACTGAAGCTGTCTGTGTAAAAGCTTGTAGCTGCAAGCAAAGGCTTCTAGGAGACTGTTGATGAGCAGAATTAGGTTGAAATTCCTATCTAGCACTAACAAGAACTCTCTGCTCGTTCTCAATGGTTCCCTGCTCCTTCAAAGGTATGAGAAAGTTATGGACAGTTTGGGGACCATGGATTGTACACAGTAGACCTAAAAGAAGATTTTCCTGTCTGTCTTCAGTGATATTGATTGACACTGGATAAGCACATTAGCTGGATAGTTTTACTAAAATGATCAGCAATAAAGTAGTTTAACTATCATCATTAGGTTACAGAACTGAAATCCTATTGAGGAGTATGGGGCATTTAACGCTTACTTTAGAGCAGCACAGGAACCAAATTTATGTAATTACCCTTTACTGTGACTGTCATAATAAATGAAAAATTTATTAGTGGTCCAGAAAAGCTTTGCAAGGCTTTGAGCTGTTCAAGGCAGTGGGTTTACAGTTTCAGTCAGACTGCATTGGATCAATTCATATACAGAAGGCCATTTTCACTACCACAAGGGCTAGAAATTTGATGGCCCATATCCAGAACTGAAAATTCATTAGAGTTGTTTGCCACCATATGCAAAGCAGAACTTTTGCCCCCGTTGATTGGTGTATGCCTAATGAGATAGTTATCGTTAATATCTACTTTAAAGGGGCAGTCTACCACCTACTCGGAAACACAAAATAATCTTAAGAAGCCATCATTTGATGTAGCTGATTTTTGCTATCTATTGCTGTTTCTTACCTTCCCTTCTTAGCTGAGGTTACCAAGGAGTTGTTAACTAATAAGCATCACATAACTTCTCTACCAGTATTCTGACCTTTCACGGTTGGATTCCAAAATAATTTATGATTTAGAGAGGGATTAAAGTAAGGTAGAGCAGCTGGGGAGCGCAGCTTGTTCTACTTTGCTAAAAACACCACCCTTCTCTTCTGTCTGATTTTTTTTTTTTAAGTAGTGCTTCCCCACAACTCCCCATTCTCCTTGGTTGGTTAAGTGAGAACTCCTTCTGTTTCCAGCTACTTAAACAGCTGGCAGAGTTGGTGGATTTACCTTTTAAGCGTGGGCAAAGGACATTGATTCATATTAACGTTAGATCTATGAGCAGTCTCAGACCCCCATCTAATATAGGTTCTGTCAATTTGCATACAGGATTTGGTGGGAATGCTGTTGAAGTCACATTAAGTTGCCTTCCTTTGATCCTATTGGCCAGATCCCAGAAGGATCAGCTAGAGTACATCCAGAGGCACACATGCTGGAGCAACATCTCTTTCACCCTGGATAGCATTCATTGTGTACTCCCTCTCTCATCAGCTCATTTCAGTTTGTTGGTATGCTGTATCCAATACTGTGGGGTTGGCTAGTGTGGAGTGGTACGTATACACGGAGCACAAGGACTGCATATGTACTCAACCCCTGTATGTGTGCACAAGAGGAAAGTGTGTGTGTGTGTGAGAGAGAGAGAGAGAGAGAGAGAGCTCCTTGTGCTGTCTTCCTCTTTCTCAGGAGAGCCAGGCATAATCACTTGAAAGTGAGTGCTATGTGAGGCCTCTTTTACACTATGAGTTTAGTTTGAATTTAGCAGCGTTAAATCGAATTAACCCTGCACTCATCCACACAACGAAGCCATTTACTTCAAAATAAAGGGGTCCTAAAATCGATTTCTGTACTCCTCCCCGACGAGGGGAGTAGCACCAAAATCGATATTGCCATTTCAAATTAGGTTTACTGTGGCTGCAATTCGACGGTATTGGCCTCCGGAAGCTATCCCACAGTGCACCATTTTGACCGCTCTGGACAGCAATCTGAACTCGGATGCATTGGCCAGGTAGACAGGAAAAGCCCCGCAAACTTTTGAATTTCATTTCCTGTTTGCCCAGCTCATCAGCACAGGTAACCATGCAGTCCGAGAATCGAAAAAGAGCACCAGCATGGACCGTACGGGAGGTACTGGATCTGATCGCTATATGGGGAGAGGATTCCGTGCTAGCAGAACTACGTTCCAAAAGACGAAATGCCAAAACATTTGAAAAAATCTCCAAGGGTATGATGGAGAGAGGCCACAATAGGGACTCATTACAGTGCCGCGTGAAAGTTAAGGAGCTCAGACAAGCCTACCAGAAAACCAAAGAAGCAAACGGAAGGTCCAGGGCAGAGCCGCAGACATGCCGCTTCTACGCTGAACTGCATGCAATTCTAGGGCGGGTCGCCACCACCACCCCACCCCTGACCATGGATTCCGAGGAGGGGATAATCTCAGCCATGCCTGATTCTGCAGACGGGGAAGATGAGGAGGAGGGCAAACGAGCTTGCGGAGAGCACACAGCACTCAGTTCTCACCAATAGCCAGGATCTTTTTCTCAGTCTGACTTAAGTACCCTCCCAACCCTCCCAAGGCATTATCTCAGACCATGAAGCCATGGAAGGGACCTCTGGTGAGTGTACCTTTGTAAATATAAGACATGGTTTAAAAGCAAGCTTTTTTTTTAATGATTAATTTGCCCTGAGGACTTGGGATGCATTCGTGGCCAGTACAGCTACTGGAAAAGTCTGTTAACGTGTCTGGGGATGGAGCAGAAATCCTCCAGGGTCATCTCCATGAAGCTCTCCTGGAGGTATTCCAAAAGCCTTTCCACAAGGTTTCTGGGCAGTGCAGCCTTATTCCGTCCTCCTGGTAGGACACTTGACCACGCCATGCTAGTAGCAAGTAATCTGGTATCGTTGCATGACAAAGCCTGGCAGCGTATGGTCCAGGTGTTTGCTGGCATTCAAGCAACATCCGTTCTTTATCTCGCTGTGTTATCCTCAGGAGAGTGATGTCGCTCATGGTAACCTGGTTGAAATACAGGAATTTAATTAAGGGGACAGAGGTGGCCGTTCCTACTGGGCTGTTTGCCTGTGGCTGAAAAGAAATCCTTCCCTGCAGTTAGCCAAGCGGGAGTGGGGGCGGGGAACGGCGCTGATTTTTCACGTTTGGTTAGCAGGGATCTTCCCTGATACCAGCCACGCGGCGGGGGGAGGGGTAAAGTGATCATCCCAGAGAATTGGATGGGGGGGTTAGTTTGGTTTCTGCCGCAGCACTCAAGGGGCTTTGCTTGGTATGTGGGAAAGGAGGGTGCTGCCTTTCTGAAGGCTGTAGAAGCCGAAAGACAATGGCTTACCATGGCCGCATGCAAGCCGAATTCTGTTGCCCAGACCTGCGTCTGTGATCTCTAACACCAAAGCCACAGGCACTCAATATTAAGATGCAAAATACGATGTTGTACTGAAATCATACGTGCTATATAATGTGAATAGTATTGTTCACTGTGAAAGAGTATAAGCATTGTTCTGTAAAATGTATCTTTTAAAATACTTCTCTCCCTTTTTTCCCCTCTCTCCCTCCTGCAGCTGCAAATTTTTCAAGCCTCCCTCCTCCGTCCCGAAGGCTATCTCAGATAAGGTGGCGGAAAAAAAGGACGCGAGACTAAATGTTCTCAGAAATCATGCAATCGACCCGCGATGAAAGAGCTCATCAGAATGAGTGGAAAGACGTGGTGTCAAAGTACAGGAAAGATGCCAGTGAACGTGAGGACAGGAGGGACCAACGTGAGGAGAGGAGGCACCAACGTGAGGAGAGGAGAGACGCTCGAGATGAGAGGTGGTGGGATGTAACGCTGGGGCTGCTGCGTGAGCAAACGGACATGCTCCGGTGTCTGGTGGAGCTTCAGGAATGGCAGCAGGATCACAGAGTGCCGCTGCAGCCCTTGTATAACTGCTCTCCCCCCTCACCATGTTCCATAGCCTTCTCACCCAGCCGTGTAAGAACGCGGGGCGGGGGGAGACTCCGTGCATCCTCCCATTCCACCCCAGTGGACAGCCCTAGCAAAAGGCTGTCATTATTTTAACCTTTTTTTAGTGACCTTTTCCTTCCCTCCTAGCCTCCTCCCAAACCCCACCTGGGCTACCTTGTCAGTTCTCTCCCTTTTTATAATCAATTAATAAAGAATAAATGATTTTTAAATGATAGTGACTTTATTTCCTTTGCAAGCAAGCTGTGATCGAAGGGGGAGGGTGGGTTGCTTACAGAGAATGAGTCAATCAAGGGGGCGGGTTTTCATCAAGGAGAATCAAACAGAACTTTCACAGTAGCCTGGCCACTTTGGTTTTTCAAAACTGGTTTTCAAAGCTTCTCTGATGCACAGCGCTTCCTGGTGTGCTCTTCTAATCGCCCTGGTGTCTGGCTGTGCATAATCAGCTGCCAGGCGATTTGCCTCAGCCTCCCACCCCACCATAAAGGTCTCCCCCTTACTTTCACAGAGATTGTGGAGCACACAGCAAGCAGCAATAACAATGGGAATACTGAAACAACAAGGAGTCTGGTGGCACCTTAAAGACTAACAGATTTATTTGGGCATAAGCTTTCGTGAGTAAAAACCTCACTTCTTCGGATTTGGCTGAGGTCTGAGCGAGTCAGTAACGTGCGCCAGTGACCCTTTAAACGTCCAAATGCACATTCTACCACCATTCTGCACTTGCTCAGCCTGTAGTTGAACAGCTACTGACTACTGTCCAGGCTGGCTGTGTATGGCTTCATGAGCCGTGGCGTTAAGGGGTAGGCTGGGTCACCAAGGGTAACTATAGGCATTTCAACATCCCCAATGGTTATTTTCTGGTCTGGGAAGTAAATCCCTTACTGCAGCCGTTTAAACAGAGTAGTGTTCCTGAAGACGAGAGCGTCATGAACCCTTCTCGGCCATCCAACGTTGATGTTGGTGAAACGTCCCTTGTGATCAACCAGTGCTTGCAGCACCATTGAAAAGTACCCCTTGTGGTTTATGTACTGGGTACCCTGGTGCTCCGGTGCCAAGATATGGATATGGGTTCCATCTATGGCCCCACCACAGTTAGGGAATCCCATTGCCGCAAAGCCATCCACTATTTCCCAGAGTCACTACCTTTGGTAGCAGCAGCTCAGTGATTGCTTTGGCTACTTGCATCATAGCAGCCCTCACAGTAGATTTACCCACTTCAAATTGATTCCTGACTGACCAGTAGCTGTCTGGTGTTGCAAGCTTCCACAGGGCTATCGCCACTCGCTTCTCAACTGTGAGGGCTGCTCTCATCTTGGTATTCTTGCGCTTCAGGGCAGGGGAAAGCAAGTCACAAAGTTCCATGAAAGTGCCCTTACGCATGAGAAAGTTTCACAGCCACTGGGAATCGTCCCACACCCGCAACACTATGCGGTCCCACCAGTCTGTGCTTGTTTCCCGGGCCCAGAATCGGTGTTCCACTGCTATAACCTGCCCCATTAACAGCATGATCTCCAAAGCGCCAGGGCCCGCAGTTTGAGAGAATTCAGTGTCCATGTCCTCATCACTCTCGTCGCCGCACTGCAGTTGCAGCCTCCTCCTCGCCTGGTTTTCTAGGTTCTGGTTCAGCATAAACTGCACGACAATGCGCAAGGTGTTTACAATGTTTATGACGGCTGTCTTGAACTGAGTGGGCTCCATGCTATGGTATGGCGTCTGCACAGTTTACCCAGGAAAAAAGGCGCGAAACTGTTGTCTGCTGTTGCTTTCACGGATGGAGGGGTGAGGCTGTACCAAGAACCACCAGCGACAGTGTTTTTTGCCCCATCAGGCATTGGGATCTCAACCCAGAATTCCAATGGGTGGGGGAGACTGCAGGAACTATGGGATATCTACCCACAGTGCAATGCTCCGGAAGTCCATGCTAGCTTCGGTACATGGACGCACAGCGCCGAATTAATGTGCTTAGTGTGGCCGCGTGCACTCGACTTTATATAATTGGTTGCCCAAAATCGAATTCTGTAAATTCGGAGTAATCCTGTAGTGTAGACATACTGTAAGTGTTGTGTTTTATTTTCTGAGAGGTTTACATTATGAAGCAACGGTTTTATTTTCTGTTGAATACACTTATTGTTCTTGTAACTTTTTCAGCTTTAGTTAGATAGGTCCTCTTTATTTGACTTATTTTCTTCCTTTACCCTACTTTAAAAAAATGTTCTTTAAGGTTTCGCCTCTATTTCGAACTGAATGTTATGAAAATTTTTGAAACAACATAGCTTCAAAACTCTCTTTTCCGGGAAGTTTGGGGTAAAAAATTAAAACAAACTAATACAATATGAATGTGCCATGCGAAATGTCAGGGGGCTTAGCTTTTTGGAGATATTTACAATCAGTTTTATAACTAAAAGCTAGACTCAACTGCATCTCTGTAAGTATTTTAAATAATCTCTATGCTTTGCAATTACATTTAGAATCTCACAAGTTCCCTTTAGTATTCAGAAGCCAATAGCAAATTAATGACTTTTGTGAATGTAGTGAGTGAACAAGCACAGTTGGTGGGGGATAAAGGCAAAGATGACATAATAAACTGTACATTGTTCATTTATTTGACAGATGTATTTATTTTAGTTTTAATTTATAATACTTCATAGTATACATTATTTTACAAGGAGGAGGGAGAAATGTTCTTAACCTCTGAGGATAGGACAAGAAGCAATGAGCTTAAATTGCAGCAAGGGCGGTTTAGGTTGGACATTAGGAAAAATGTCCTAGCTGTCAGGGTGATTGAGCACTGCAATAAATTGCTTAAGAAAGTTATGGAATCTCCATCACTGGAGGTTTTTAACCCCAGGTTAAACAAACACCTGTCAGGAATGGCCAAGATAATACTTAGTCCTGCCTTGAGTGCAGGGGACTGGTCTAGATGATGTCTTGAGGTAACTTGCAGTCCTATGGTGCTATGATTGAGGAGATTAAATTCATTTGTTGGCTTTCAGGTTGTACATGTGTCCTGAATATTTCAGTGTTCAGCTCAGGTACCCTGCATTATCTCTTCTAGAACCAGTACATTTAACATCTGAAGATCCGTTGGGACTTAATTTTTCTTTGCATCCTCCAGTTCCTTTGGAAGAGGGGTAGTGTACCAATTGCACCATTATTCCTTTGTGAGGCTTACTCCTGCTGAGGCTGGGGGAGAGTGGAAGTGTGTGGAAAGGCTGAGTGGATGGTTACCCAGACACCAGGATGGATAAAACATTTTGTTCAGTGTTTGTACAGATGTACTAGCACAATGGGGACCTGGTCCATGACTGGGGCTCCTAGGCACTGTGCCTATACAAATAATAAAATTAGATTTAATTTAATAACAAACCTATTTTAAAATTTAATTTGAAATTATGACAACCTATGTTAAGGCTTAAACTAACTATAATCTATTAAAATAATTTAAATTAGATAAAAATAATATTAAGCAGTACATGTTTGCTGTCAAATTTCATTGAAAGTCAAACCATTGAACTGGCGGAGGTCACAAGCTAAGCACCTGGAACTGGAGTTTGAAGTGATCAACCAGCTTTTGATGGCAGTAGTCCATTCTGCAGGTGTAGAAAGAATATTTTCTTCATTTCAGTTTATTCAGCTAGTCCAGTGACTAGTTCATTCAAAGTTAAGAAACTGATTAGGAATTGAAAATGCAGGAAAACTTGTTTTCCTCTTCCAATCTGTGAATAAAAACTAGATGTGTGAGGATGAGATCTACTAGTTTTAAAATCTTGATGGATATTGTGACCAGAAACAATCAGTTCAATTCCCTAACTACAGATAATACTTCCTTCATAGGGATGAACATAAGAACGGCCATATTGGGTCAGACCAAAGGTCCATCCAGCCCAGTATCCTGGGTACCAACAGTGAATTTTTATAGCAATAGTAAATTTGTAAATTGCCAGAAAATGCATTTTGTGGGGCACCAAATTTCACAAATTTGGGTCAAATTGAGCTCATAGTTTCAGCTACAGGAAAAAACGTATTTTTTTTTTTTTTTTTTAAGAAAAAAGTCAGAACAGTTCCTCTCAGCCATTTTGAAACAAATTAAGTTAACTTTTTGTTTTGAAATGTTTTGATTCAGCCCATTAACCAAAAAGTCACTTATTCACTTAGCTCTATTACTTTGTTTAATAAATCAGTTAGGTTTAAATATATATCATGTTTTGATAAACTTTTTGATAATCATTTTTCCTATGTATCCAGCATGTTTAATTTAGTTTTATATAACTGATAAAAAAACTTTAAATTGTTGTTTTTGAGCATTTTTAACTGAACTCAAACTTCCATCAAAAAAGAGCTTGACAGAAGTCAAAAGTAACAAATTAATTATCATCTGGTAAATGAGAAATGCATCAGTCATCATTTTCTAACATCATAAAAGTGTAAAATTTCAGAATCTGAATAAATATCAGGGTGTGTGTGTCTGTGCCTATATACTGGCACAGACACACACATATACACCCTGATAAATAAAGGATGCTGTACTGTGCCAGTCATGCCTCTTCACTGGACTTGAAAAGGCTACTGTTTTGCAGATAACAATGTAGTACAATCTTGAAATACAGCAAATAGATGAAATACATAGAGTACATGAAATAGAGCAAAACGAGTTAGATTAAGAGGTAACATTTTAATTTTAAAGAGCTGCAGTTGCCAGGCTACTGACACTGCCGTTTTGTGTGTGTGGTGCGACACAATGCTCAGGCTTTTCTTCTGCATCCTTTAGTAAGTCTGCATTATCCTTTTGAACATCAGGGTTTAGTTCCTTCCTCTTTGAGTAAAGTGATTTCTTGCTACATCCAGATCAAGAGATGGTATATTTTGGGAGCTGCGAGGTTTTGAAATGGACATGGAAATTCTTAAGTGGTTCACAAAAAATGATACCTATTCTAAGGTAGGGATAACATAGGCATGTATCTATAAATAATAATATAGCTGTAGCCATTCATCCAATCCATTTTGTCATATGGGTTTGTTATTTAATAATAGTATCTCTAATGTAAACAGACTTTCAGTTTAATGCTGGTTTCTATATTTAGTAATTAGGAAGGACTTATGTTTCTCTCATGCCAATTGAAAAGAGAAAAGGCTTGGGCTTTTCTCTGTCTCCTAGGAAACTGTAGAAATTCTTTAATAATAGCTTCCTTAGTGCTCTGTACATTTTACAGAATTTTTAAGTAAGCAAAATTTTTCTGCATAATTTAAATGCTATATATAAATATAAAATAATCATTTATATTTTGAATAGAAATGATGACTTTAACAGAGGATGACTGAAAAATCAACATTGCTAAAGATGTAACGTAACAGTTTGGATATATATTTATAGTGCTTTTCTTATTTGCTGCCATTTTCTTCACGCTGATGTTCTGATGAATGCTGCTTTCTGTCTCACACTATGAGCACGTTTACTGAAACCTGCAATGTCTGAGGAAATCTGCTGGATACTGGCCTGATGCATGGTGTTGACAAGAGATGCAACAATCCTTGTAAAATATTATTTAAGTTCTTTAGCTGTAATGGATTTCAGACTAAATACCTCCTTTATCATGAAATAAAACTGAAGTATTTTGCAAACAGACAGTGACATTGAAACTCTTTATAAATAACAAAAGAAAATTAGCAAGTTTACAAGAGGTACTAGAGTAAAGTTTGAAGTACTTTATACATTATAGCTCAGGGTAAATACTAAAATATTCTGAAAATGTAGATTTAAATGTAGTTGCAAATCAAAAATAGTAAAAACAACTTTGTAAGGATTTAACACAGAAATGATGCCGTTTAAGCATGTATGATTATCTCAACAAAATAGTAATAAATCTTAAAATCATATTTTTCCTCTTAAATGTGCTGTTAAGAGCATAATTTCATTTTGAGAACATATTTTAAGAAAACCACTGACTTATCAAAGTCAAAAAATATAGTATTTTCAAATGACCGGGCTCATCTTGTTGCTGAGTCACCTGTTGCTGAGTCTCTCTAAAAGGTATATTTCTATCTTTTCATAAAGTTACTTTTTGCCTTTTTATAAATGTATTCAGAAAGAAGGGAAAGTACAGCCAAATTCATGTTGCAAATAGAAGTACAGTAGTTAATGTGATATATATTTTGTGATATGGACACACATCAATTGTGAACTAAATTGAAAATACAAACTCATTTCACAGCCATCAGATGGCAATGACTCTTGGTCACCATTAACCTGGCCTTCATTCAGCAACCTAAAGGCTTTGCATCCCGTTAATGATACATTCAGCTGCCCAGACTTCTTTATATCATTTAAAAATACAAAGTACTACGTACAATACACCATGCAAGCACATTGAAGGAAAGAGTGGGGCTGTCTCTAATGCATAATTGCTGTTTTCTTGTGGTTGATGAGGGTAATCTTAAGCCCAGTGTGAGAACCCCTTCCTCTCCCTGCATGAGCTCTGAAATGGAGCTTTAAGCCTTGGAAGTCTCCCTGTCTTTAGGCTTTTAAAATTATATTTTCCTGCTGACTGAATTTCAGTGAGCCAGGGTATAATCCAGCTAAAGGGAAGGGAACAAGAAATGTTGTTAAAATGAAAGCTTTACTTAATACTTTACATTTCAAATGCTTTAACTGTTTTTCCGTCTTTTCTGGATCTTTAATAAAAGGTTAAAAGGATTTTTAATGGTGTGTTTGCTATGGTAGTAAGCAGGCTGAGATCTCCTTATACCAAACCATGGACCTTGTTTAACACTGTTAAATGTTGGACAGTGACTGGGTTTTTTAACACCTTTGGCTCGTTTATTCCATCTAACTTAATACAACAAGCCCCTTGCCCAACGGGTTGCACCACCCCAAGGCACTCTATTCCTAACAGTGGCCACCAATCCTCTTTGCTCTCAACCCAACGCAGCTGTAGCTACCAGGCCTCCCCTTCCCGTAATAATGATGTTGGCTCTGGTACTTTCTGCAGACTTAAGAAGCTGACGTTGCATCAGCTGACGCTTAGTTTGTATTTGAGAGGTTATCTTTATATAAGAACTAGAGACTTTAACTTGTTTTTTTTTTAAATGAAAGCTTAGATATTGCAGAAGCTGATGGCCCCCACTTGAGGAAAAAGTCCTCCTTGCCCTATGTGAGTGGATTTTGCAAGCCACAGGGTGAACCACTTCTTAAGGAATTTTCTCTCCAAGCTTCCCAGTCTGATTTCCCACTTTCCCTATTGTACTTAGTTGCACATTAAAGTAATATTAGGACAGTCTTAATGTGGTACGGATCCTTAGTTATGTGCCCTTATTTTTGTATCAGTGCTATTTATTTCCTTTGCTTTGACTTTACCCTGTCTATGCTTAACCAATAGTAATTAGTACTCAATCTCCCCTTCAATGCCTGAAGCCCCCACTACTGTAATCTCACTTTGGAGTCACTTTGGAGTTTGGATCTGTCATCATGTGTGTTTACTATCCCTCCACTTTTGGTGTCCTCTGCAAATTTAATCATGGTTGAAATTATGCTAGAGAAACACACAAAAAGAAAGGCATGAAGCAGTGATGTTGTGTGTTTGGAATCCCTAAAGTGTCCTACTCTGGATTAGTCCTACACTAGTAGGAATTTTCACTGCTTGGAAACTAGAGAGCTAAGGTGGGTGAAATACTGTCTTTTATTGGACCAACTTCTGATGATGAAAGAGACAAGCTTTTGAGCTACAAAGAGCTCTTCTTCAGGCAAGCTTGGAAACTGACAGATGCTTCATACTAAGACCAAAATGGAAGCACTTAGAAGTGTTTTGTGGACTATAGGCTATAAAACACCATTGGGTAACCACTGATCTAGAGTGCAAAGGATTTCTCTCTCTCTCTCCCTCCCTCCCGCCCCCACTGTCACTTGGACCATTGATTAATTCAAATTTTTACAAAACCTACTATTTCTCATTTAAAAAATTAAATGAGGGCACATTGTCAACTCATGAAAAATGCCTGTGGATGGGAATTGCACAGCTAATGCACTGTGTGTTGAGTTGAGAATATGCTTCACTGTTCTTAAAGAACTATAAAAATGTTTTAATCTTCGTATTAAATATAAGTTCTATATATTAATATAAATGAAAATTGTTTTGGAATTTTTAAGGCACCACTACACTTCATTAGTAATCTGTATCTCCCACTGAGAGTGAGATTGTGATATCATACCCTGCTTTGTTTTACCCTGCAGTAATTAATTTGTGGGGAGGAATAGAGGTTAAGTGGTTTGTTTTTGCAATTGCTCTCAGTATAGCAAAGATGATTTATGTGCAGATACATGTGCTGTCTTGGTCATGGGGCACTATACGAAGGGTGTGAATGGGCTGAGTCACTATCTCATCCCCAACAAAACTAGTAACTCAGAAACAATAACAAAGCGTAAATCTCATATCCAGCTTCCTTCTTGAACGTGGTTTTCCCTATGGGACCTATTCTCTCTATAGAGCCACTCCCATAATGATCCAGCAGTACTTCTGCAGCGTTATTCATGTGTCTAATACCTACTTACAAGGTGGGTCAACAGGAGAGTCCCATTACAAAGCGGTAAGATTGTGTCCACAAAGACGTTTAATGATACATTAACATATGTCAGTTGTCTTCCTATTTATTTTTCCTGATGCATTTTAAATCTTATTGTAGATGTAGACTACTGAGAAGATACAAAAAATTACTTTTTCAAAAGGGAAAGAGTAGGAATTAAATAATTAGCCCATAATGGTTTAAAAATTTAAGAAAAAAATTCATGAAAAAATACGTTGCTTAATTTGTTTTACATTGAGATGTTTGGCACATGATGTATTTTACCCACACTTTTGTGGGGAATTAGATTTAAGAATAGAAAATGTTGAATTTTACTACAAGAGATAACAAAAAGGAATACTGGGACAGATCCTCAGCTGTTCTAAATCAGCATAGCTCTATTGTCTTCAATTGTCTCTTCCTGCATGTATGTTTGCCAATGACCTTAAACCCCTTTCCTTGCATAGTATGAATATCTGCATGGTTTTATTCCTGGTATATTCATTGTATCTCAGAAAACGTATGGCCTTGATTTATAAAATTAAAGGATATATTTTTAAACATACTGTTGAACAAAAGTGCATTGTTGGCTCATTGAAAAAGTGTCCTGTCTCTATTTCTCAGTTCCATAAATTTATTTTTTATAGGCAAAGATGTCACAGGTTAAGCAAGTGGGCCTTTTAGCTGCTGGATGTCAGCCTTGGAACAAAGATGTATGTGCTGCTAGTGGGGATAGATTTGCTTATTGTGCCACACTTGCTATTTATATTTACCAGGTAAGATTACTTTTTTCTCAATAGACTACTTACTTTAGAACATTGTTCTTTGCTTTCTACTTCACTTTCATCCCTTTCAAGAAACGTTCTTGTAGTTTTGAAATGCGATTATAGTCAGAAAAATGACTGTATAGAACTGGCATCTTTTTACTCAACAGATCTACTCCAAAACAATTAAAAAAAAATATTGTTACAATTTGTTACTCAGGTCAGCATTGCAGAGCCAGTGTAGATATGAGAAAGGGAGCAAGATTCCATGCTGGCTTGTGCATCACTTTCAGAATTGTGTAGCACTGATAAGGAAATGTCAGGATTAGATTAACTGCACGCTCTCCCTTAAATGGAACATAGTGGGGAAACAGGAAGTGGGCCCAGAGGGGTTCCTGGTATACTCTGATGAGACCAAGCTGGTGTGGGGTGTGTGCAAGCTGCATTTGTTTGTTTGTTTGTTTTTTATATTAACTTTAATAAACCCCCAGTTTTAAATCCATCTCTGGTTTGGGAGTGGAACAATTGTTCATAATAGGGTAAAACATCTCTGCAGCAAATAGAGTAAGTGAGGTGCATATTATAGAGCTCAAGTGAAGGGATAAACAGAAGCCTTGCCCGCTGCCTGTGGGCTGCAAAGTACTAACCATTGCTTATACTGTCAAAAAATGAGTATTAAAAATGGCATACAACATATAGTCAAAATTATAGTAGCCATTAATACAATATGTATCGTATTACATATGTAAAACAAAACCTTGTATACCGGAGCTTCTCCCTGGGTCATTTCCCCTTCTTTGCTGTACTAAACCAAAAAAGCCAGCCAAGGACACTGAATATACATGAAAGTAATATTAATAGTTTGACTTAAGGTGAAAAAATCAGAGTTAAATCTTTACTAAGTCTTTAATCAATCATGTTGTATTAAAATGAGACAAACATAGGTTGATCCATAAATTCTGGAGTTTCTGGATTTGAAGGGTTGGATACACATTAGTGGCACTAAATAAAGGTTCCTGGAGATTATGTTGATTGCTTGATATTGCAAACTCTTACTGATTTCATTCAAAGCAAGATGAGACCAACTGTATTTTACAAATCACTATATCATGAGTAAATGTTTTAGGTTGATTCAATAGCTTTCCATTAATTCCAGTGTCAAATTGTTATTTGTCTATGATTAGAGCAAGGTTCCAGGAATCATAAATTCTGTTCTCAGCTCTGCCACTGACTGGCTGTGTGATGTAGAGCAAATCTCTTTGTGCTCCAGTTTAGCCATCTGTAAAATAGGTATAATATCTGTAAAGTACTTTAAAATTCTGATATGAGCAGTGCTATAGAAGTGAAATAAAAGAAGTTACTATATGAAACACATGGAAGTAATTTTTTAGGAGGGAGGGGAGGGGCTTAACTGAATATTGACACATTTTCCCTGCAATTAAAATTTATATGGACCTAGCTTATTAAAGTTGCAAGTACTTGGACTTGTTAAATGCAGTGGAAATCAGATTGTAGTCTTTTAAGTATGGTAAGCTTCATATTCTTGTCCATTAGTGACTTGAGCTGATACACTATCCAACTTAGCAATATATGCCATAGATACTAAGTGAGTTTACTGAAATTTGAGTATCTAAAATAAATTTGTTTTTTTTTTTTTAGTTGGATCACCGATATAATGAATTCAAACTCCGGGCAATTATGTCTGAGCATAAAAAGACAATCACAGCAATATCTTGGTGTCCCCACAACCCTGACATGTTTGCAAGTGCCAGTGCAGATAATTTAGTGATCATTTGGAATGTGGCTGAACAAAAAGCTGTTGCAAAACTGGACAGTACAAAAGGTATCGGAGACACAGGTTTATTTCTTATAGCTCTTCATCTTTGAAATAGCAGAAATACTCGCAATGTACTAAATGTTGAATGATTGGTAGAGAACGTTTTAGAAGTTGAACAGTTATAGATGGAGCACAAAATTCTTTAGCCTCACTTCTACTGTAGTTCATTGTAGAATATGATAAAACACAGTGTTTTTGTACATTGTTCTGAACTGTAGTAATTGCTGAAAAACTGAATTTTTCAACTCTTCTTACAGCCTTTCAAAATGCCTTGTACTCAGGGCAAGTTTATTTGTTTGTTTTTTATTGGCAAGTAAAATAGTATCAATTATCATCAGTCATCATAGTGAAATGTAGGCAATTACGATTTATGATTTGGATATGAATTTTCATGACAGTTTTGCAAGGCTGAACACAAATAAAACCTGGTCTACAACAAAGACTGCTGTTCAGATAAGGCCATTTACTAATAATGATCACACTTAAATTCTAAAATATAGTTTTTGGTTCATTTTAGATAAACATCCTAATGTGCAGCTAGCTCTTCTCAAAAGTATGAAACTGTTGATCCAACCCTATTGTCTTCCAATGAGTTTTCCAACAGGCTGAGTGTAATAACTTCCTCTGCAACAAGCCTGAGTTCCTTCCCTGCAAGCAGCTAGTGCACCCCAGGTGCTTTCCTGCAGTCAGTTTCTTCAACATGTGTCCTCTTCAATCCTGTACCTTTTCAAGTTCTGTTAGGTTCAGAAGGTCTGGGAGCCTCTCTTGGGCTTCTCAAACTTTCTGGTGCTCTGAGGCTTCCCATTTTGTTATTTTCTAGAGTATATGGCATGTCTTTGAAAACCTTACGTGCTGTGAGATCTAAAGGTCACATGAAAGCACAAATAGTGGGCAAGGAAATCTGAATTGATTCAGCCCTGATAAAAACTTTACTTTTGCTCAGGATATGGGTTAAAATCAGTACTGGTATTTATTTTTTAAGAACCAGTTGATCAATCCTAAATAATTACCGGAGTCCATGATTGAATTTGAAGGAGATAGTTTTCATATCCCATTTATGTACCTCCTATGTTGCTCACTGCTTTTATTTTCAGAATAAACTGTTTGTGTTAAAACCCCTTATTAACTTTACATTTGTAGCATATCCGATATCTCTGATGGTACTAGTACAAAAAAGTACCTAAATAAAATGTGCATGGGAGGCTTGGGGAAATATATATTATTGAGATTGTTCTTTGATCACACCTTGCAATCTAATTTTTATGATTGTGGAGTATTGCAGTGTGGGAAATGCTGAGGTCACACTTACAACTTGGATACTTGAAATTAGGTGCCTGTGTCCATATCTAAGCACCTAAATAAAAGTGATCTGATTTTCAGAAGTGCTAAGCACCTGTAGCTCCCACTGATTACAAAACTTTAAAGTTCCGGTGCAGTTATCTGCTCCTGTAGTCTTAGACCAGGTGTACACTACCACTTATTTCAGTGTGAATAAGCCACTCCCCTGAGCGACATAAGTTACACTGGCCTAAGTGCTGGTGTGAACAGCGTTATGTCATCAGGAGAGCTTCTCCCGCCAACATAGATACTGCTTTTTGTGGAGGTAGATTTATTATGCCGATGGGAGAGCTCTCCCCTGTCAGCATAGAGCATCTTCACCAGATTCACTACAGGGGGCGGAGTTGCATCGGTGTAGCTGTGCCGATATAGCGCTTCTAGTGTAGATTAGCCCACTATGGTTAGACTTCCTGGGTTTTTGCCAAAACGTAAATACATTTTGTAAAAGTTTGCAAGTGGTTTTGTTTTTTAACTGATTAATAACAGTTCATTACTCTTACTGTAAGGTAAGTATTTGTGTAAGGATGAACATATAGGAGCAGGCTGATCTTCAGTCATATGAATAACTCCCTTTGGCACTAGTAGAAGTTAAGCATGTGTACCACAGTATAGTCCGCTGCCATGTAATACATAAAATTTTCACTCTTTGAAAATGCGTAAGTAGAGTTTACTTTTATGCCATGCCAAGTACATACAATTGCATACGCTTAGACTGAAGTCTGTAAAATATGTTTAACGTATTACTTTACTAGTAATTTAAGATCTGTAGCTTTTCAAGACCGATGTCAGTAATGGGCTAAGAATATTTGATAGATAATAGCATTCTAAATTTCAAATGCTAGTTCTTACATTTTTTTTTTAAATGTTTCAGGGGTTCCTGCCTCACTTAGTTGGTGCTGGAATGCAGGTGATGCAGTTGCATTTGTTTCCCATAGAGGCCCATTGTATATTTGGACCATCTCAGGACCAGACAGTGGGGTAGCTGTACATAAAGAAGCACATAGTTTCTTGTCAGACATTTGTCTATTTAGATGGCATCCAAAGAAGAAAGGAAAAGTAGTATTTGGACACACTGATGGAAGTCTTTCTATTTTTCAACCAGGTGAAAATTTATTTGATAAAGTAATTATTGGCCACTATACAATTTTTGTTGTTATATTCTCTAGTTTAGATTTTATAGAAACTTTTATATAAAATTTGTTCAGAGTATAGTAGTGTTCCTACTCACTGCATATGACAAAAATACATCTGATTTAGCTCGAGAAAATTCAGAATCTTTTGTCTTTGTATTGAATCCTATTTGGTTATCAAATCAACACTGCATCTTTAAAATGTGTATAGTAAGCTGATTCTGAGGGTGTGATAACAGCCCTCTTCTCCAAACTTTTGATCTGCCACTATACTGATGTTTGCCAGGAACTACTGATCTCCTAATTTTATTTGTTTGGATTGTTATTTATTGAATGTTCTAATTGTTGAATGTTCAATCCTCTACCCTTATTTTTTTTTTTTTTTTTTGGTAAACAAATCAGCAATTGTGAACCCAGATCTAAGATTCTGTCTCCTATTAAAGCATATTAGGGAAAAGAACTGTCTTTTTAATTTATCTGTAATGCACCTAGCACATTTTAGTATGCTTTATAAATAGCACAGTGTTGTATTAAATGCACATTCCTTGAAGGAGTATGTGAAGTTTTCCTTTGGAGCTAAGTAGTTAATTCTCTTTTTCATACGTGCCTCACTGCTTGGTGAGGAAAGATGACCCTCGGTGATGACCATTCTTGTGTCCCAGGGTATGTATTTTTTTTCTTGCTCTGACAACTGACTTTGAATATTAGGGGAGGAAGAATCTCCTCTAAACCAGATGTGAGTTTTTGGACAATGCTAAAAACCATGTTAGAATTCTTGTATTTCTCCTTCTGCTGCTCTTTGTACCAAATTAGCACTTCCAAAGGCTATACTTTTTCTGACTATGCATTACTTCCAGTAGTGCTGTCTCAGCCTAATGGAAAGCATCAGTAAAAAGAAAATATATGATTTACTCTTGGGCCATGTACACACATGTAGGTTTGGCCAAAATGATTTGAAGGCGAAAATAGGAGTAATAGGTTTAGGAATTAGATATTTCAAGAGTGTAAGAAACTTGCAAAGGTAAGTAGAACTCTGGCTAACATGGCGAACAATAATGTGAGTTTTTAACCACTTGATGTCAGCATTATTCATTACTCTTGGGAAAATCTCAGCTCCCAGCAGCATAGAATTGACTTCAGATTAAACCAAGGGGAACAGTGGGGGGCAAAAAACCTAACTTGTTTCAAGACTGAGCTTGATAAGTTTATGGAGGGGATGGTACCAGGAGATTACTACAATGGCATGTGGCCCATCTGCGACTGCTAGTAGCAAAAATCCCCAGTGACTGGAAATGGGGCACTAGATCGGGAGGGCTCCGAGTTACTACAGAGAATTCTTTCCCAGCATATGGCTGATGGGTCTTGCCGGGATGCTCAGGGTTCAACAAGTTGCCATATTCCTTCCATTAGGAAGGAATTTTCAGCCAGGTCAGATTGGCAGAGACCCTGGGGGGGGGAGGGTTCGCCTTCCTTTGCAGCATGGGTCACTTACTGGCTTAAACTAGAGTAAATGATAGATTCTTTCTAACTTGATGTCTTTAAATCATTATTTGAGGACTACAGTATCTCAGCCACAGGTGATGGGGCTATTACAAGAGGGGATAGCTGAAGTTCTGTGTCCTGCAATGTGCAGGTCAGACTAGATGGTCCCTTCTGGCCTTAAAGTCTATGAGTGTAAACACAGAGGTATAGCCTACAGTTTTCTGATTAGGATTGTTTTGGTTTGAGTGAGATCATTATTACAACTTGGACTCATTCACTGGAGCCTTGTTCTATAGAATAAAATCTAGCAATTTTACATCACTCTGCTATGACTAAAATATAAATTCCACACTTTTGCATTCAAGCAGAGAATATAATTAGTTGACGTCTTGGTCCCTGCAAACAGTTTAGCATGTGACTAACTTTACTTACTTGAATAGTCCCATTATAGCAAATAGGACTACTCACAAGAGAAAAGTTAGGCTGTGCATAAGTGGATCAGACCCTAAATCAGAAGGTAAATACCAAATAGTTGCTAGAAAACCCTTATTAAGACAGTCTGAGCCAGAAGATAGTTTAGCTCTCACTGAGGATTGCTCTGATTTGAGAAAATTTGCTTACAATAATAAATCTGAATATTTAAATTCACAGGATTTCTTGGATTTGCAACTGTGATGGCTACCATTGTATTACCATTATGACTTTGAAAAGAGAGAAATGGTTTTGTTTATTTGTTCTCTAAAAATGTAGCATAGAGCCAATAGCTGATTTTTACCCTTCTATTGATGCCACAAAGACAGCCTACCCCAGGTCAACACCACACTGATCTACAGACCCAGGCCCTTCCTGTACATGGTGGAATAGCTATAAATAGTTTTCAAAATGGACAAATTTATGATTCGTCCATCTCAAAAAGAGAGAGACTCGACCAAGCTCACCATCTACTTCAGAAGATAATACAAAACATAATAAGGTTATATACAAGAATAATCCATGAGATCTTAGAACTCTCAAAATAGCTCAATTGAAATTAATTTTCCTAAAATAAATATTGGAGGTGTGCTGAGTTGTTTTAATGAAAAGTGGTGCATGAGCTGATTGCAGAGGCAATGCATAACTGTTGATGGGGGGGAGGGGACATAATTTAAAGGTTCTGGGAGGGTACGTGACCACCCCACAGAGATTTTCAAACTGTGGGGCATACCCCCGGGGGTCGGAGCAGAGGGACATTGTGGGGAGCAAGTGGTGACGCCAGGTGGCTCAGGCCAGCCCTGTGCACTGAGGCTTGAGGAAAGCACCACCTCCACCCCCTGAGTCATCTCAGCAGGCCACCCAGTCTGGATTTGAGGGTGAAACCAAAAAATCAGGGAGGGGGCATGTTACCCAGCGTGCTTCCCCACATGTCACCTCTGCATGTTTGGAATATTCTGTTAAAACTGATAAGTCCATTTTGTTTTCCTTGGTGGGTGTATGCACACCCTACCAATGCTGGTGGAATGGGAACTGATATGGTTTTATCAAATCTGGATTCTGCAATTGGAAAAACGCACTTTATCAAGGCAAAGGTTTAATCAAACATGACAAATGCTTAGTCCACTTGAATACAATGGCTGATGGGATTGCAACAAGGACAAGAGAAGCTACAGGTAATTTTTTGATATTTCTACATTTCAAATTTATATTTTCATGTCATTCTGCTGAGATTCACAAATCAAGTAGTGTCAAATCACGGATCAAGACCCAAGTCCTGCACAAAATCATACATATACCTCCACATCCTTGACGTATCCTAAAGCCTACTCTTTAGCACCTATAAACTTTAAATCCCTTATCTTGAGGAAAACTCCAAAACTTGATGTGGTAGATCCAGCATACAAACAAATTACTATTTTTATGATTTCAGTTTATTAATTTGCTCAATATCATTAATGATTTATGAATTTGATATTTATTTTATCATAACTTCCTTTTTCAGATGCCACAATTGCTGCTTTGGTGTCATCCTCACAAATTGAAAGAAACAGATACAGTTTAAAACCTTCACAAAAATTAATCAGTTTGCTGTGATAAATGAGTTGCCTCTGAGGGATCAAGATATAATAAACATCAAGGACATAGATCTTACTTTGAACAACTCATCAGGAATTTTCATCAACCTACTTAAGTTTACTGTAGGACAAGATCCAAAATTCAAAGATGCTCTGAAAACCATTCCAAAAAATGCAAAGTACACTTCTGCTGAAATTCAGAATGAAATAACTGATATAATGAAGATTGTTTTGAAAGATATTGTTGAAGCTATTCAGAAAAAATAGTAATGTTAAGTTCTTCTGCCTGAACTGTGATACTACAAAGGCTGCTGTGAATGTAGGAAACGTGTCCACTGTTTTACACTACTATGTTGATTTCAAAGCCAAAAAGAGACTTATTGGAGTGGCCCAATAGCATGGCCTCACTGCTGAAGATGTTACACAACAGATTTTGAAAGACCTCCATGAGCTGTCTTGACCCTCAAAATACTTTATTCTTGCTTTGATGATGTCAAAGTGCAAAGGAAGTGTTTACAAATCCTTTTACAAGAGAGATTAAACAAGCAAATACACACACTGCTTGAATAACCAACTACATCTGGTGGTCTCTTGTGTCTGACAGGAACTCAGCAGTGGCAGGTTTGTTCTCAAATTGTAATTTTCTATACAGTATTTTTCGCAGGCATGAAATGAGTGTTCTGTATAAAGGCTAGCAGCTGCAAAAACTCATAGAAACAAGATGGACTGGTCACCTGAAAACCCCAGAAATAATTAATAGTAATTTGGAAGAGATTCAGAGTATTCGTCAGACTTTCTGAATGAATATAGTGCAAGAGGGATGTTGGAAGTTGCACAATCACTCATTCTTGTTCTTAGTTGAGGTTATGAGAATGGTTTTGAAAGTTTTTGCTTGTGTGAACAATTAGTTTCAGAAGGAAGTAATGCACCCTGCTAAAGGAGTTTAATTGATTACTATTGCTTGTGAAGAACTTCAACAAAAGAGAGAGATGTTTGAAGACTTTTTCCCAGACATTCGATCCAAGTACCGTGTTGTGAAAGATGTGTGTGATGAAGCATCAACATTAAGATGTGCCACCAAAAGAGCCATGGTATTGGCCCCAAAATTTCAAGATTCCATGGTCACTGAATACTTACCAGAATTTCAAAGTGTAAATGAGCATCAAAGGTCCCAAATTTGTCAAAAATCGATTGATGAAACCAGTGGTGAATTGCAAAGGAGATTTTATTAGAAGAATTCCGAGTTATACAAAAGCTTTCCAGCAATCTATTTCACCAGCTCTCCAGATGTCTTGAAATTGGAATCACCGAGTGTTTTGATTGACTTGCTTGGATTAGATACTGAGAAGGTGACAGTTGAAATGGCTGTATTTAAACCACTGATAGAAGAGAGAAATTGCAAGGGATTTTAAGAAGTTCTAGGTGCTGCCAATGAATTAAAGGAGGCTTTCCCGTCTATTTTTGAAATGTCTATAGTGGTCTTGAGAATTCTGTATTTGAATTGAATTGTCTATAGTGATCTTGAGTTTGTGAGAATTCCTTTTCTTGTTTGAAAAGAATTTTATCACACCCAGGGCAGAGCACCACCCATGACAGAAAGAGAAACCTAATTCTCCTGTTGTAGGAAAGTGATTTGACTGAAGAACTGAACCTGAATGCCTTTGTGGAAGAATTTAGATGCCATTATCCAAGGAGATTTCAACTTTAGTTTCATGAACAATCTTTGTTACACCCCACTTTCATGTTAAGATCTATACTTTTATATTTCTGAATCTTTGAGTGTTGGAATATTTGTTATACTGAACAATCATATAAATATGTATCTTATTTTTCCTTATTTCATAACAATAAAGTAAAAGAAAAATAAGCCTCTGACTGAGACTATGGTTTTCGCTAAGTACATGAACTTTTGAAGGCAAGCACAACAGCATCTCTTGTCATGCAGTCCTCTACCCCATGTCAATGTGCTAGCTATGGGCCTGAGACAAACTAACAGAAATGTATATCAATTATGCTCCTATTCACTGTTATCCAGTCTGATGTGTATTACTTGCCCCAACAGCAGCAGCAACAGGTGGTGTTTAATTCTACCATACCATAAGTACCATACACCTGTAAGCAAACACACCTACCAAATTATAGTGTGAATTATTTTAATACTCAAAGAAAAATGTTCCCCAGTGAACAGACTTTTTGATTCAGTTTTTTAATGCTAACTGAAGTAGTTTTTGTTTCTGTTCTACGTCAGTGATTAAATGAAATCCAGCAGAGGGATAACAGATAGCTTTTAGTATTTGTCAAAATGTGACAAATTAATGGCATTCCTAGTTGTCAAAATTCAAAAGTAGATAAAAGCTGAATAAATTTAGAGATAATTAATGAATTCATTGTTTCTAGGGAAGTAGCACAGCATGTTCATTTATTTATTTTGAATAGAATACCATCTCTTTAAAAAACAAAGATTTGTGTTATCTGTGAGTGGGATTGTTTTTTGTAATATCAAAAATCAGTGCTAGCTTTCCATAATATTGGATAATGATGATCATAACACAAGTTACTGGGCTCACTGCTGGGGTAGCTGAGTGATATTTAATGTGCTGATATATACTGGATGTCAGTCTCGATGATGTAAGGGTCCCTTGTGGTATCATACTCAGACTCTATTTGTTATTTATCCACTCCTGAATTTGAACAAATGATGTAACAAAAACAATTGTCCATTTACATTTGAAAAAATAAGTTATTACATTGATTACTCTGACTCATTATCACTGTCTTCCTCTTGGTTTATATCACTCTTCTTTTCTTTGCTCATATTTTATTTTGTTTGTGCAGATGTATTTACCTAAAACCAGCTTGCATCTGGGGCCTGATGCTGCGAACCCATGAATAAGGGTTTGCAGGATCTAAACCTGTAAACATGAACAACCATTTTCACTCTATTTTTTCTATTAAGATAAAAAGGAAGCAGTGGAAATGTCTGCTGGAGTCAGACCTTTGTTAGTAAGTGCAGCAGAGGATGAGCTTTGCTGGCTTCACTAGTACAGCCTGTGGAAGAAGCTACAGAGTGTGTTGGGGGGAAATACCGATTGTTTGCCAGCCTAAGCAGACATAACAAAACTTCATAAATCACTGTAATTGATACACATTATATCTAATTTAAGGTGGTCTGTTTCCTTTTGCTTTTAAAGGTTCTAAGAGTCAGAAACATGTCCTAAGACCAGAGTCTCTTGAAGGGACAGATGAGGAGGATCCAGTGACAGCCCTGGAATGGGACCCTCTGTCGACTGACTATCTTCTTGTTGCTAATTTACATAATGGCATTCGACTAGTTGATTCTGAGTCTCTCTGCTGTATCACAGCATTTAATTTTCCTAGTGCAGCAGCATCAGTTCAGTGCTTAGCCTGGGTTCCTAGTGCTCCTGGAATGTTTATTACTGGAGGTAATCTTTTCTTATTGTTGATAGTTTATTGAATGGTTGTAAATACAGCATTGAATCTCCAAAATAGGTACTGTACTTCATGTTTAATCTTTTCTATACCTTTGACTTTAATATCAATAGAAACAGAAATATTTTAACGTATTCTAGAAAAAATGAATGCATAAAACAGATGCAAACAGTTTTGCCATGAGTTTATCAGCATGGATTACAATGGGCTGGGGGATGGGCATAAGCAAGCAAGCCATTCCCCACTCCCCCACTTCCATTTCTGTTGTTTTTGGAGCTCTCTTGTTCCAATCCTTTCTCTTTTCTGAACCAGAGAGCGAAGGGGAAATTGTGGTTGAATTGTGGGAGAATTGTTGGAGTAGTAGAGAGAGAGGAAGGGTGAATGAGAGAATATTTTATGCTGTTGTTGATAGGTTTACCCACTGTACTCGAAGAATGAACATCTGTAATTTAAAGTAACATTATTGTGAAGATGTAAAAGCCTGCTTGTAACATTATTTTAAGATTATACATTTAATTCAATGTTTCACTTTTTGATTAATTTGGTGCTTAAATTATGTATATTGTTTATGTAGAAAAAACATTAATAAATGGAGCTTTTTTTTAAATCTCAGATTCTCAGGTTGGAGTGTTACGTATTTGGAATGTTTCACGCACAACACCTATAGATAATTTTAAATTGAAGAAAACAGGGTTCCATGGTTTACATGTGCTCAATTCTCCTCCAAAGAAAAAGTGTAAGTATATATTTTATTTTTGTAATTCAGTGCAGTGGTTGCAAGTTTTTGACCCCAATGCATTTTTGGGCGGACTAAGTGCTATCAGATCAAACCTTTTGTTAAGTTCTTCCTTATTAGGCCGTCCCTCATGTAGGAATACTACAGTCTTGCTCCCAACCCCAGTGAAGTACCATATACATTCTCTTTTTATAACAGATACCTCATAACAATATGCAAAGCTTGTAGCCCCTTAGAATAGCTTTACACAGTAAACAAGGTAAGGCAAGCTTGGTGAGATAATATCTTTTATTGGACCAATTTCTGTTACTGAGAGCGACAAGCATTTGAGCTTATACAGAGATCTTTGTCTGGTCACACGTGACGCTGTCTGGAAGCTTCAAATCTTGTCACTCACACCAACAGATGTTGGTCTAATAATAGATACCTCACCCACCTTGTCTGTCTAATAACCTGGGACCAACCTGGGTACAACAACACTGCATACATGTAAAGATGTGTAATGCAAGTTGTGTATTGATTCCAGTTCTCTAGGCCTTAATAGTTTAATAGTATAAAAATCAGAAAAGACATTTTGTTGACCACATAATCTCTTACCATGAAAAAGAGAGACTGAAAGGGAAGGTTACCTATTAGCATATCATCCACTTTCTCACTTTTATTCTATGAATTCTTCAAACTTGCTAGAACACATTTTTGCACTCTTTCACCAGCTTAGAGACAGTATTTTGAGAATGTTGCATCAAATTTAAGCTTCGTACCTCCACCTTCAAAGCTGCATATACTTATCCTCCCTTATTCAGCACACATTGTTCCTGTCCCCTCCACACTGCCGACTTTCCCACTCTCATCTGCCTATTTATCAACTTGTCCCATATTCATCTCCCTGTCTTTTTCTATGCAACCTCTATGCATTGTACAGCTTCCAAGTTACCAAGGCCTAGATCCATATTTAAGTTCCTTTTAGAGACCCACTTCTGCCCTACTACAGATAATGAATCTAGTTATCTTGTTGTTCCTGGTTCCTCTAACCTCTTTCTACCTGTTTGTTTTTCCTTAGACTATGAACTTCATTCAGGAAGGGGACCATCCCTTCTTGAATGTCTGTAGAGCACTTAGCACATCTTGGGCATTTCCAAAAACAAATAATAAAGATGATAATATTGGTCTTATTTAACTTCTGTTCTTCTGTTTTACGTCAGCCACCATTTTTCTACTACCAGTATCAATTCCTTTCACTTTTGTTACTGTTAGCTTGATATTTTGAGGGACACTATCAACTTGAATTTTTTGAAGAAGACTAATTTTCAAAAATTGTGGATTCTGACACAGCACCCTTTAAATGGTATAACCTGTGATTTTTTAAAAGTTTCTTGAATATTTTTCTAAGGGATTTCTCTGCTCCCCTGTTGATGCTTAGAAGGATTTATTGGGAGACACACAATATCAGATACGCTCAGGCCCACCCTCTCACCATGGAAACCTTCCTCCTTGTCAGCATCAAATAGGCAAATGAATTTTACAAGCCCTGACGTGAAGTGATGTAACTGCTGCTTGTTTTTAAATATGAACAAAAATATGTTAATATGTTTATATGTTTTTATTAAGCACTTTCATCACATTCTCCTACTAAAAATCATCATACATCATCTACCAGTGAGGCCGTTCCACCCCCAACTCTAACCCAAAACCAAGCATTCTCTCTTCCTCCTGGCCATGCTGTCTGCTGTTTTATGGATGGTGGAGTGGGACTTTATGACATGGGAGCCAAGAAATGGGATTTCCTTAGAGATTTGGTATGTCTCCTTTCCCTGTCCAATGTTTTGAATGAAATAATAATTAACATATATACAGCATTTTTATGCACAATAATCAAGGACTGAGCATAGAGCCTACAGTGTAGTGTGCAGGCAAATCAGATTCATAAATAAAAAGGGGCTGAAGATTTAGAAACTTTATATAACAGCTCTAGAATGTTGAACTTAATTCTTCACTACAAAGGAAGACTGCCAAATAATGTAGGACCCAAATTTGAACTACTGTAAAACTAATATTATTTAGTGAGAGAGATATTTCATATTTTAAATATCAGTTTAACTCTTCCCATCTCCCCTCCTCTCCCACCTCACCAAAAAAAAAAAAAAAAAAGTATTACTCTTTCAATAATGGATGAAGAGAAGGAGTATAATAGTTGTGTGACCTTTTTTATGCTGCATGTCAATTATCCAGCCAGCACATGCAGAAAACAGTGCCGATGAGTTCACTGATGATGCTTTTAATAAACATGTAGGTAAAAAATGCAGTGTCATGTTGGATTAAAGTAAAAAACTAAGAAGGAGTATTGAGGAAAAAACAATCTACTCAACTGAAAAACCCTAAGCAAAGCAGGCAAATAAATATTGTTTTCAAACATCTCATAGTGTGATCCTGCAGTCCATATGCAAGCAAAGCATTAAGTGAAACCAGTGAGTTTTATCTGAATAAGCACTATGAGCAAGCCTATGAAAATGTCATAGAGAAATAGAAAGTAACACAAAAATGTAAAACTACTAACATTACTTCATAATGTCTTTTTTTCAATGATCAGGCAAGAATTAGATTTAGCAAAGCAGTTTCATGCAGCAAAATGTTGGGTTACACTGAGAGTGTGTTTGCACTGGGAAAATTCAGAAATGTAATTCTCTACTGATGCAGGTTCTTTGGTAGCAACCTTGGAAGCTGTAGGATAGATAAGGCACAGGCATTTTTACTACCAGGTCATCTAATCCTGGATTATGTTATGCCACTGGTGGAGAATTACACGTCTGGTGTATTAGAAGTAAACTGACATTAACTGTGTATACCTTAGCTCCTCCACCACTGGAGATATTCCAGGAGTTTGGTAGAACTCCACCACTTAGTGTTACTGATTTTGTTAAAAATGTTTTTAATGTTTATAAATGAAGAAAATGAAATATAGTTTATTAAACAAACACTTGTTTAAATATATGGATGCTTACTGTAAGTATGACGCCAGCATCCATCCAGGTCCATGAAAATGGAAGCAGAAATAGGAAACCAGGAAAGAAACTATTAGAACTCGATTTCATCTGCAAGCAGCCAGTTTGTTTATTTCCACTTTTATGAAAACAGACATTATGTCTGAAAACAAAATCAGGGTTTGAAAAGAATGCTTTAGAACTTTCTATTCTACTTGTGAAAAAATAAGTCCACTTTCGCAAGAGCAAAAGGTGGCCAGCCACTGAGAATTGTACCTTAGAACTTTCATGTCAGTTTCACATACTTGTTTTCCAAAAAGGGTCATTATTTCACCATAAGGTATAAAACAAACACATTTGGAATATAAGGTCTCACAGGAAAAATATAAGAAAATTGAATTTTGAAATAGAAATGACTTTGCATTTAGGTGCAGCCCAATTAATAACACTTCAGTCATAATGACTGACGCACGGAGCCAAATTGTGCTCATTTACACCTGTGCAACTCTACAGGGGGTTGGCAGTGTTAATTTCCCCAGAGTGTGCACAGGTGCTGCTTGGAGCAGAATTTGGCCTATGGCATATTCTATTTTGCTGGGGTTTTTTAATCCTTTGGGAGAAGAGAGAGAGGAGAGATCCAGATTCTTATTACACCTTTTACTATTAACTGATTAGCTGAAAAGTATGGCTCTGTTGGAGCATGTAGTTGGTTTGGTAGGTTTTATTTTAGTGTTGCATTCAAATGAAGGATCATTGCCTTTTTCCATTATATTTTTCTCTCACATAGTTTTCAGTTACTTAAAACTCAGCAATTCATTTGCTTTGTGGTAAGACTTCTAAAGAAAATATAATGGTGAAAATTGGTTAAGCATATTTTTTAAATCTAGAAATAAAAAAAGTGTTTGGCAATTTAAGGAATTAGCTCTCAACCTTTCAAGACCACTGTACCCCTTTCAGGAGTCTAATTTGTCTTGTGTACCCCAAGTTTCACCTCACTTAAAAACTACTTGCTTACAAAATCAGACGTAAAAATATAAAAGTGTCACAGAACACTATTACTGAGAAATTGCTCACTTTCTCATTTTTACCATAGAATTATAAAATAAATCAATTGGAATATAAATATTATACATACATTTCAGTGCATAGTATATGGAACAGTATGAACAAGTTATTGTCTGTATGAAATTTTAGTTTGTACTGATTTCACCAGTGCTTTTTATGTAGCTTGTTGTAAAACCAGGCAAATATTTAGATGAGTTGATGTACCCCCGGAAGACCTCTGTGTACCCATGGGGTACATGTACCTCAGGTTGAGAACCACTGGTTTAAGGCACTATGTAAATCTCTAAATTGCATGCTAAAATATTAATATAAAATGTTAATATAGATGTAAAGATGTTAGAGAACTACAGTAAAGAGTTAAAACTATAGAAAATAGGCTTAGTTTAGCAATTAAATCAATTGTGTTCATGTGAGAAAAATCTTTAATGTACTAGTATTAATTTTTTTATTCTGCCATTTTAGGGACATGTTGAAACCATCTTTGACTGTAAATTCAAACCCGATAACCCTGACCTTCTAGCTACAGCATCATTTGATGGGACAATAAAAGTTTGGGATATAAACACTTTAACAGCAGTCTACACCTCTCCTGGGAATGAGGGGGTCATTTATTCTCTTTCTTGGGCTCCAGGTAAGCGTATTTGATTTTAGGCATAAATATTATTATATGATTATTGAAATTTTCTGCACAAAATGCAGTTGATCTGATGAATTCAAGTAAACGCTCATGTAATTCTCAAGTTGGCAAGCTGGAATGTACACGCTCTTCTCTGGAGCTGTCCATCCCTAAGAAAAAATCCTTCCCTCTCCTCAGCAACTATTTGTAAAAGGCCCTTACTGCACCAGAACCAGGGCAGTTTTGCTTCACTGGAGTGGAGGCAGAATTTGAGAAACCCGTGCAAGGACTTTCTTCATGTATTCATTGTGGGTCTGAAGGGGAGAGGCTACCTACCAGCAACTGTTGATCTTAGTCATACTCTGGAAGATGTGTCCCCAAGCCCAACTAAGGGTGCTGTTCAGAGCTTCTAACTTAGGCAAAACTCCCATTGACTACAGTGTCAGTTTTGCCAAAGTGCTGAAAAGGGCCCTTTGGAGGAATCTTCCTCAAAATATCATGTCCACGTAGCTATGCCTGCTGCTGGAGAGTCTTCCGGGGGACAGGAGGATGAATTTTTCCCTATCCAATAGAGCAACAGCAGAGCTCTTCTGTAATTACAACAACAGCCTCAAATCTGCAGCAGTTACTGCTTAGGTCATGCCAACCACTCCTTCACCCTTACACAAATAAATGTGTTATTCTCTAAGGTGCCACAAGGACTCCTCATTGTTTTTGCTGATACAGACTAACACGGCTACCACTCTGAAACCTGTCACAAGGGTGACTGGAATCCCCCATTCTTTTCTTTATGCCCTGCATTAATAGTACTAAGAGAGATGTCATCATCAAATACAAATAACATACAACAGAAATGTATTTGTAATTTGATTTGTGGGAAATAAATAACTTTATCTGAAAGAGAAAATGTTGATCCCTTTCCACTTTTTGGCTTGCATCATCCACCAAATGCATTTGCTCCCACACATACAATATTTGCCAACATTTGGCATGGATTTGATCTGGGGAAAGAACTTTGAACATACTGATTTCTCTTTCCCCTCCTCCATAACTCCACCTACTTGAATATCTTTTCTGCTCCCCTGGGTCCCTCTCCAGATTTTCTCCTCTTAGCCCCTGAAGTATAATCCAAAATTCATTGTTTCTGCACCATATGGGTGTTTTCTATATGAGACGTGCCTGGTTAACAGCACCAGTTTCTGTTCTGGGATTGAGTCACAGTGGTGAGAAAGTGGAGTCTTGTGTTTCTGTGTCTTAGTCCCCATTGTAGAATGTATACAATAATGATTCCCTACATCATAGGAGTACTGTGAAGATGAATTCACAAATGAGTTTGAAGTACTCAGCTATTACAGTGATGGGGGCCTATAGGGATAGATAGTAGTGGAATCTGATGGTCCAAGACTGGAAGTAATTTAAAAAGAAAAGTGATTGCTCAAGTATCCTCACATCTGTCCTATGTGTGCCCAACTATGAGAGAGAGAGCACTTTTTCTGCTGTGTTCTGCTGTTCAGACAGGTTTAAAATGAAACTACATAATTTTCTGCAGATGCTTTGAGCTTTAAGCACTAGACATTGTGGGGCATTTATAGTTTCAAAGAAAGCCTGTGGACAACAAAGTGCTGTCAGGTGGTACATCTTGTCCCCTCTCTGCATTCAGAGCATGGGGTTGGGATGGGACTTCAGCTCATGTTTGCAACCAGTCAGTGTCTACCTTGCACAGCGGTGCCTAGAGTAGGAGGGTAGAACACATAAGGCTTTTGTTGGAACTGCTGCTTGTGAACTAGTGTCAAATCCCCTGCAAATTTTGGGCTCCGATTGTGAGGCTACATTCCTAATCTGCCGTTGCTATCATATGGTTATGTATTTCTTTAATTAAAATGGAAAATTATATATGTAAAAATAACACTGACATTGTACTCATTATAATGTGTGTCTAATGTCTGTTCCTCCAAGGGGATTTGAACTGCATAGCTGGTGCAACCTCCAGGAATGGTGGTTTTATCTGGGATGTCCCTAGAGGCAAAATGGTAACCCGGTTCAGTGAGGTGAGATGAGTTTATTTTGCTTGATTTCTTAAATGTAAGCTAGTGGCTCCCTCTAGTGCTGATGTAGATAAAGCTGGATCAGGGTTTGTATGTTTTAAAGAGGTATGTAACTTAACTTAAAAATATAGCCAAATTGATTACACCCAGTCTGAGCTCTGGAACAGGTACGACTCACTTCCTTAAGTTGGTTTTGTGACATGCTTGGATCCATCACTTCAATATCATTGCTTTACTAGTTGACTAACAGAAGATCCAAAAGCAAAGTGGAATATTTCCTCTCAAAAGCACACACATTCTATTCTATTCTACTCTATTCTATTAATCTTCAGACTCAAAAATATATCAAAATATAATGTAGCAGTGATTATTGCTACCAGATATAAAACTCGTTTAATTTATAGTCCTGAGGTCTCACTCCAGAATGACAGTGCTGCATTAGCAATGCACTGTTATTTAATTATTGATTTAGTCTTATAAAAATCTGTATTAAGTGCCCCTCTTATGGGCTTGCATTACCTGGAATCTTAGTGGTGGTCAGTACAGGTCCTGGAGCACTGATGTAATTTGCTCCTGGCATAAAGCTCTGTTTAATAAGCTGGTTGCACCATTTTGCACTAACTTCAGTTTTCAAGTGGTATCAATGTGTATCAGTGGTATCAATTGCCTTACAGCAATCTAATCTGGAGGTGACAAAGACATGGATAACTGTGGTAAACTCTGCATCAGAGAGAGAAAAAGGGCTTCTTCTCAGCAGTCACAGATGGAAAAATAAAGTTGACCACAGATGCCACTTGGGCATCCAGAAGCAGCCCAAGATCTAAAAACACGCCTAATGTGCACACCTGTGTTACAAGTTACCTTTCGTCAGTGAGTGGTGTTGATATATATTCCACCAACTTTTCTAGCTGCTTCACACAGCCCACTAACTTTCTCAACCTTGTCCAAGTTAAGTACCCAGCAGTCAGCTAACCCTCATCGAAGTTCATATAGATACGAAGTGCTTACTCTGCAGTTGAGACTCTCTGATCCTGTAGATGGTTCTGGACCAGGCCTGCCTGCAGCATAGTTTGGAGTATCTGGGGGTCACTGGAGTACAATAGCACTCCAGCCACACTCCCTTTTTCCTGGTCACATACCCTAAATGGCCCAACAAGGCTAGGGCCTCATTATTGTGTAAAAGTGCAGTGTATGTACTGTACTTAGGGAAATGGGGATGAATCCTACTAGCAAAACCACAGAGAAGTCAGTAATTAAGAGAAAAAGGGGTGAATTATTTCTTATTGATAGGTATTTTGCATTTTTTGAAGCATGGAAAGAATGGAATCTTCTGCATTGCCTGGAGTCATAAAGATTCCAAAAGAATAGCGACCTGCAGTGGCGATGGATTCTGGTGAGTGTCATGTTGAAAAATAATCTGCTATTTGGGCAGGTGAACTTTGATAGCACCATATTTTTAATGTTTAAGATCTTGGCATAAATAACCATTGGATGTGTTCTGCTTATATATATTAATATAAAGTTACATAGCACTACATCAACAGCAGACAACACAGTAGCAACATATGCATATATTATGCCATTTGCTAACAAAAATGCAGTATTGTTTCCTATTAGTGGTATGTGTGCTACTGCTTGCATTATGATCAGGCAGGCGTAGGTATGGAACTCTAGTTCCTGCTGTGTATACACTCTAGCTGTGGAGAGACAAAAGGAGGGGTGGCCAGGGAGTACATGAGAATGTTCAGGCACAGTGGAACCATTTACTTAATGTTTGTGGCAAAAGTTGGTTCATGTTACACTTGCCTAGGGAAGTCATGGAAGCTCCTTCACTGGAAGTTTTCAAAAAGAGGCTGGATAGCCATCTGTCTTGGATGGTTTAGACACAACAAATCCTGCATGTTGGTAGGGTGTTAGATTAGATGATCCTTGTGCAGGGGTGAAAGTAAGGCGGTACGGGCCGCAGGTACCAGCCCATACTGCTGACTTTAAAGCGCTGCTGCGACAGTGCTTTAAGGACCCCGCTTAAAGTGCTGCCATGGCAGCGCTTTAATGTTGTTGCCCCTTTTGCCACCCCCCTGGCTGTTAATGGGGGAGGCAAAAGGAGCAGCTGCCCCATGCCTGGCAATTTAAAAGAGTCCAGGGCTCTGGCCACGGCAGCAGCGGTCAGAGCCCCGGGCCCTTTAAATTCCCGCTGGAGCCCCAGGCAGTGCGGGGCCAGCAACGCGGATGGGCTTGCTGGGGGACGCTGACCCCCAGCCCCACCCCTTCTGCCTGAGGCCCTGCTCCTTCTGGGGGCAGGGGGCCCCCGGAGCTGACCCCCACACTGTTAAGAGTTTAATTTTACTTTCACCCCATCGTTGTGGTCCCTTCTAATCCTATGGTTCTGTGATTCTGTGCCTCTATGGAAAGGTATACTACCTCTAACCAGCCCTTGTATTTGGGGAAGCACAAGGACGATAACTGTGACCTTTGTGGGGGCTGCAAGGATGGAAAGGTTTTTGTTCTTCCTTCACTTGTGCACTTCTGCAATCTGACTCCTTATGTTGATTATAGGTGCACATAAAATCAGTTTTGACCTGGGTTGTCCTACTGAGTATGTTGTTTTTTTTTCTTATAACCATATTGTAATTGATTTCAGTATTATTCGAACCATTGATGGCAAAGTTCTTCACAAGTACAAACATCCAGCTGCAGTTTTTGGTTGTGATTGGAGCCAAAACAACAAGTGAGTAATAGTTAATTGAACTAATTACTAATAACATTTATAACTTAAATGAATGACAATAAAGATAATGCAAAGGTATTTTAAAATGTGATATCAGTGTATTGACCTAGTTTTATAAAGGCAGAGAGTCCTGGGACCATACTGTAAAAGGCCAATTTACTCTTCCTTATTTACAGACATTATTATTTAACATGAGCTGCACTGCCATCCTTGATGTGAAGTTCTGTCCTAATAATATGACTGTAAAAATATCATTAAACATCAATCTGGGCGCTGAGGATCACTTCAAATTCTTTTCCTTATGCAGCGTCACCAGTAATACAAAAGCTGCAGGCCAAATATTCTGCCCTCATTGAAGGCAGTGGGGATGATACAGGTGTAAAGGACAGTGTTTGGCCTGTAGATCTTGTGTTACTGGTGATGATGTATGAGAAGAAAAGAACTCCACTTCGCTCTGAGTGAATCTGCAGGGCTAGGTGCATGGAAGTCAGTGAGAGACCCAATGCCATATTTATGAGTCATTTTTCAGAGTAGAACTGCACTGTAAGTCTAATTTTGGGTGCGACGGAAGGCAGAGGGGGACAGGGACCAGTGGCTTGGCTTCCAGAAGAGGAGAGTCTTCAAGGCTGTGAGGGTTTTTTTTCTTTGGAAAAGCTCACATTAACCATTTGATCGTGCTTCATAGGAAAAACAGTATGCTGACATATGCAGGGGCGGCTCCAGGCACCAGTGCAGCAAGCGCGTGCCTGGGGCGGGAAGCCGCGGGGGGGCGGCCTGCCAGTAGCTGTGAGGGCAGCAGGCAGGCGGCTTTCAGCGGTGCGCCTGCGGGAGGTCCGCCGGTCCCTCGGCTTCGGTGGGAATTCGGCAGCAGGGACACAGATGGTGCGGCACCGACGGACCTCCCGCAGACATACTGCCGAATCCGCGTGCCCAGCGGACCACCCGCAGGCGCGCCGCCGAAAGCCGCCTGCCTGCCGTGCCTGGGGCAGCAAAAAACATAGAGCCGCCCCTGGACATATGGAATCATATGCCACTGAAGCTTAGCAGATTTGGCTTCTTCTCCTGGCTGAAAAAAAAAAGTATTATGATCAGGCAGGCCTAGTTCCCGCTGCGTATACACTCTAGCTGTGGAGAGACAAAAGGAGGTGTGGCCAGGGAGTACATGAGAATGTTCAAGCACAGTGGAATCACTTACTTACTTACTTACTTACTTATTTAAAATTTACATCATGTATTTTCATATGCTTAATTTTAAAATAAAACCTTAATTGATGTCCCACTTGTGAGCAAATAGTTTAGAAATGGGTCATCTTAGTATTTAACATCCATGAATTAGAACAATTGTACTTCTAGACAGGAGAGTTCCAGTTCTTCAAACTAAATTAATAAACGTTCAACAGGTTTCCCATTTGAAGTAATCAGAAAGAATGTGAGGAATAAATGGGAAGCCTTGATGGTATGTCTACACAGCAGCTGGAGGGATGCGTCCCAGCACAGGAAGGTAAACACATCTGCTTGAACTAGTGCAAGCCTGTCTACCCACACTAGGAAGCACCCTTCCAGTTGCTGCATAGACATACCCTTAGTATAGCTAAACTTAAAAAAAAATTGATGGACTGTGTCAGTGATGCAACTGACTTGCAGAGACATAAATTATTATATTTAATTTAGCAACACTGATACTAAAAAATATATAATAAAATATATTCCATGAGAATAATTACAAAAAGTTAGAGCATTTGTAGTATGTACATTCAAGAATGGTGTAAATTGGTTACAAAAGGAACAAAGAGCACAAAATCTGCATAGTCTTTCCTGAGTGCATACAACTAAAAAAAATCTATTTGGAAACCCAAGATTGTATATTTTTTGCAAAAATATAGACTTTGAACAAGTGTTTCCATAAATATTGGTCAAAATTTTAATATTTGGCTTGGGGGGAATAATTTTTCTAATATTTGTGAGAAGCTGCATATATAGGAAGCAGAGTTGCCTCTTCCCCATAGAAACTTCAGTGTGGCTAATTTAGCTGCGGCTTTTCCCCTGTTCCTTACAGCTTGTTGTGATGGTGGTCCAGTTTGTCTTAGCAGGGAAACAGAAGTGTCTAATTCTTTCTGGCCTCTTCATGTGGCAATAGTAAGCCACTTAATTTCCTTTCCTCCGTATGGTCCATTCATGTCAAACTCCTCAGTTCTGTTCTCTCTACCATAGGACAGACCTCACCTTACACAAAGAGGTGATTTTAAGAACCCTGGAAGACTGTGGTTTTAAAAGGTGCCTACAGTTTGCGGTGTGGATAATTTTCTCCCTCCTAGTCTTTGCTATCTGTATTTTAATATGATCAAAAATATTTGCTTAGAAAAGGCAAACACAAATACCATCATGTAGGTTAACTTATTTTAACTTGTAATATAAGAAAAAGGTAATTTAGAATGTGATCTTTAAACTTTCCAAAAAGCACTTCATTTTTTTCAAAAAAAGAATACTAAACAACAGTGCTTTATCATACTATGCTGATGATAGCACCTTATTAACAATATACAATAGCAAAAATAATATCGGATCTGCTGTGTTTGTGAGATTATGAGGTTGACTTACATTGTAATGCTGAATTTTTAATACTAATCTTGCAACAAGAGCTGAAACGGAGTGCACATTAGGGGAGAGAAAACTACAGGGGAGTTTGGCAGGTGCAAGTGAGATTGAATCATAGCTACTGGATGTGGGTGGAAAGGGAAGGTTCAGGGGTTCAGCAACTGGGAGGTCAGATTGGGTGCAGTGAAATAATGGGAGAACTGCACACAGCTGGATAACTTTTCCATAAGGAAATGGTTAAAAATAAAATACATAGCAATGGATATGTGACTTATTTTTCTGCCACTATTTGACTTTCCTTTCAAATACCATTTCCATTTATTCTGTTTTTTCAAGTACCGTTACCATTTATTCATTTGTTTTAATTGTATAATTATATACATAGCCTAATCTGAGCACAACACATACATACAGTGTTATTATTTAAAACCTTGATCTGTAAATATGGCAACCAGGCTTTAAGGAATAGCAGAGAAAAAAGAACAACAGGAAACAGATCTGCCATGTTATTCATTTATTTTGCACATTTTTGCTTCGGGCAGAGTTAGTGATAGGTGCAAAAAATTATTCTGTTACTGTGTACTCAATAGATTTATTGGAAAATAATGGGCTAGATTCTGGTGTAAATTTTGTAGCTCCATTGAAATTCATGGAGCTTTGCCTATTTACACTAGCTGAGGGTCTAACCCACTGTTTGTAGTTGTGTATCATATATTGAAGCATAATTTCAACTGTTAAAGAGATAACATGAAAAAAAGCAAATACAAGTCAAATTTTCGGAGATATACATTAAAATGTGTGCTACATTTGTATTTTTTAGAAATGAAAACAATACATTTCTACTGACTCCAATGGCTGATGATTGTACTGTTGTCATTTTGCAGAGATATGATAGCCACTGGATGTGAAGATAAAAATGTTCGTGTTTATTACCTAGCAACAAGCTCTGATCAGCCACTGAAGGTTTTTACGGGGCATACTGCAAAGGTGTTTCATGTAAGGTGGTCTCCTCTGAGAGAGGGAATCCTCTGCAGTGGTTCTGATGATGGGTGTGTATTCTTAGATTCTGTGAGAGACTTAAGGTCTCAAGTTGCACTGGTGCTGGCACCATAAAAAAAAAATTACTATCATTGTGTCTATAAATAACATTTAAGGTCCAAACTGTAGCCCTGCCTCCTCCACAATGCAGATCCTGGCTTGGCTCCATGCCTGCCTCCATGTGACAAATACATGACTACAACACTCTATACCCTACCCAGATAATGGAGTCAGTGACTGCCACCTACCACTTAGGGACTATATTGGGATGATACTACATACTCACATTGCATCCAAGACCCTGTGAGTGGAGGGAATATGGTTCTCTTGTGTGACTATCTAGAGTATGATAGACTGAATATCATCTGTGGAGATCTTTGAAGGGGCCACACCATCCCTTCAATGGCATTACTGATGACAGCTGTGAATAATCAAAAGGTCAGAAAGGGGTTAAAGAAACTTCTCCTCAAGGTAATCAGGCGAGAACCACCACCTCTTTTGTGATTCCCAGTCACTTTCCAACAGGTATCCAAAATATTTTTGGGAGGGGTCATAAGATCAGAGGATCAGAGCCTGTCCCTGTCTCTCCTCAACAGCAGGTCTGTGTGGATTACTATAGCTCTAGGATGGCAGTGGGGAGGCCTTGGCCTCTGGGAGCTGGGAGGACATGTGGGGAGCTCCTGGGGAGAGCCCTGCAGATTTGTGGATATCCCCGGACCATGTTTGTGGATTGGACGCAGATACAAATTTTCTATCCATGCATTCATTGGTATACATTAAAAAAACACCTTGATTTTGAGAGCTCGTGTTGCATTTGCAAGGCTGACAGAAAAAAAAATCTTTTTACTTGTAAATTGCAAACTTTTTATGAATTCAGTGAGAGACAATAAATATGGAACTCTATGATATTGTGAATACACGAAAGATTGTGAGGCACTCAGACTATGGTAATGGGGGCCATATAAGTACCTAGATAATACATAGTCATTTTCAGAGTACAATCACACTCTAAAGTCAGGAGAATTGAATAGCTAGGTCCTACACTATTCTGCAAAATTTGTTAGCCTTTTGTTTCTCTCATTTGGTAACACTGTATTTCATGAGTGAAATTCTGGAACTATGCCAAATGCTCCCCTAAACAGGTGGATGTATACATTGCATAAGATTTCTGAGAGGAGGCTGTGTATGGGTGGTCACTAATTGCCTTTGGGCCATTTCTGATTCATGAGCTACATGCATATACAAAGTACACCCTCTGACTGTCAGTTCTGCTTTGTGATTCAGGGTTTGTAGAATCTTTCCTCTGCAGGTTTGGGGAAACAAAAATAGGGCTGCTGTACCTGCCCTGCATGTTCACTGGCATGAGTGGGCTTTGCTAGTATGCAAGTAGATATGTTGCCTGTCAGATTTTAATCTTTTGTAAAAAGAGAAATCTGATGTTCATTTCAAGAAACTATTTGATTATTTTTTTTTTAAAAAAACAACCCTCTATGCTTGGGGTTGCTGATTAGATTTAGCCAATGTTTAGAACTATCGTACGTGAAAGGACATTTAGAAAATTAATTTGATTATTCTTAAACAGAAAATATAGCAATGATACAGGCATGAATCGCTTCCTACCCATAGCTGTTTGAGGGGTTCCACTGTTCCAGAAAACCCTGCAGAAACCATTGCTACCACATGGGAAATAACAAATAACAACACCCACCCACCCACCCCCCGCAAACTGGGGCCGGGAGCGGAACTGTGGCTCTGGGGTAGCAGGGGGCGGCGGATGGGGTAAGGGGGCCAAGGCTGGGGCCGCAGCTAGGGGTGGGTCTGGGGCCAGGGTGGGAACGGAGCCTAGCTAGCAGCTGAGGCTAGTGGTGGTGGTGGGACTGGGGCCTGTGGCTGGGAGGAGAGCCATGGCCAAGCCATGGTGGGGATCAGCTGCTGTGGCCAGGTGCAGGGCTGGGGCTGGGCATGGGGCCAGGAGCCAGGGCCATGGGTGGGGCCGGGGCCAGGAACGGATCTGGGGGTGGAGCGGGGCTGGTTGGCGCTCCCTCACCGCTCCCTGTGAGGGCTGGCCTGGGCCCTGCCACGCACCCTCCCCGGAATGTTCTTCTGCGCTTCCCCTAGAGGGGTGCACCCCTCCGTTTGGGGATTTCTGCTCTAGCAGTTATTTTGTGGAAGTTCTATACCTGTGTTACGCTGGGGGCCAGACTAGATTATCGGAATCTTTTAATCTATGAATTTCAGTTATATTTTTGCTGTCACGGTGTATTTGAATTGAACTGACAGGTCTCTTTATTTTAGTGTTCTTTTAACAAATTGTATAGGGTGCCCAAAGCATTGGATAAAAGCTCTTGTATTACAGTGTCTGTAAATCTAGATAAGTAAATATTCCAGGTGAAATGTGAACTTCAGAATTTTGCTGAAAGTGTGATCATGTTTTGGTATATTGATAAATTTATGCTTTTTGTGTCTTGTTTTCAGCACTGTTCGAATATGGGATTACACACAAGATGCTTGTATAAATGTTCTTAGTGGACATACAGCACCAGTACGGGGACTAATGTGGAATACTGAAATCCCTTACCTATTAATATCAGGCAGCTGGGACTATACAATTCGGGTGTGGGACACAAGAGATGGAACCTGCCTAGACACAGTTTATGATCATGGTGCAGATGTATATGGTAATATAGTTTTAAATGTTAATGTTTCCATTCTTATTTTGCTAAAATGTATTTATGTGATACCTTAAAAGTCCATAATATATTTTCCTTAAAACTAATTAGCAGATAAATGTAATTGTCTGAATAATGTTTAAAATGGTGTCTCCATTAGGATTAACATGTCATCCTAGTCGTCCATTTACTATGGCCTCTTGTTCTCGTGACTCCACTGTGAGACTTTGGTCTTTAACACCTCTGATAAACCCTCTCCAAATAAATATCCTGGCAGACAGATCTTGGGATGAGATCATTGGCAATACTGGTAGGTAAATTATACATACTGTTATTTTCATTTGCTTTGTGTTAGATTACCTTTAATAAAATGTTTGTGTACATAAACATTTGTGTTGATTAGATCGTGCTGTGGAACCAGGTGCTCCTCCCTTGCTATGTGGTAAAGTATCCAGGGATATTAAACAGGAGGTGGACAAGCTGATTGGTAATCCTCGAGGGAAAAAACTAAGGTGGTTCTCAGAATGTCTGTCAGTAAGTATTCCACAATCATCAACATGTTGCGCGTGCATGTATTCCTTAAATTAAACTGCAAAAGAAAAGTTTCTTCTTTCTTCTCCCCTCCCTTGTGTACTATTTCCTTCAAAATAGGCTCAGCACGTGCACGAAGGACTTCTGCTTAGTGATAGTTTATAGATGGAAAATGTCCCTCCTAGAACTGGTTGAAAATATGGAATAATCACAATCAGAATTTCCTGCTGCAATAGATAAATTTCAGCAGAATTTTCCATTGAGAAAATAAATAAAATTGCTTTTGTTTGTCCACCCAAAATTAAACATTTTGTTTCAGTTTGTCAAAGTGAAGTGTTTCATGCTGGGTTGAGTCTGCATTAAGCTCTGCGGTTGTCTGAGCTGCTGCAGGGCTTCATGGCAGTTGTAGTTCCGGGTCACTCAAGCCCCCTTTCTCACCTACTGGCCCCATTTGTTTCAGTCAAAAACACAGAAACAAAAAATTCTGAATCAGAATCCGCAAAAAGTGAGTGAATCAGAATGTTATGGAATATTTGTTCTGCAAAAAGTATAAATATTTTGATGTTTAGTTTTGATTCAGGACGAAAACAAATGTCAAAATATCAGAATTTCTCGTGTGTCAGAAAGTCTCTGGAATTTTTTTAATCAGTTCTAGTCACTACTATTGAAGTCTGATAAACTTGAAGTCCTATTCCTAAACTTTTCAGGAGTAGAATTGGGACCCAGTGCTTGCTCCCAGTTCAGAATATATCAGGCATTAAACTTATGACACTTTTATTTCTAAGAATGCTTTTCGGGTCACTTTATTGGTGTTTCTATATGTTTTCGTGTAATCTCTGTCTGAACCCTAGACTCATGGTAACCTAGGTACCTGGATTTACAGGTGGAGGGATACAAGAATTAGACCACTTCTAACTGATGGGAGTAAAACCTCCATATGACATCATCATGTGTTCTTTATTTATGACATCTCTGCTATTTTTTCACATGCTTCTTCAGTTTTATACAGATATTCTCTCCACACATGTGGTATGTGTGTGCTATGTATGTGTATAAGTATGTTGTGCTTTGTGGCTATATAACTGATACAGGTCTCATCCTGATACACTTAACTGCACTAGTAGTTCTTACTCAAGAGACTGTAGTATGTGTCTAACCTGATATACTCTGAAAATATTTACCTTTGAATTGACTAATAAATTCATACCATATACTTTGCAGGTTTCATTTTAATATCTCTTGCACATTATTGTAATCTATTTTTTTTTATTATTATTATTTCAGCCTCCAGGAGGCAGTAAAAATTTATGGGACCTCGTTGCTGTAATAAAAGGACAGGACGATAGCTTGCTTCCACAAAATTACTGCAAAGGAATTATGCATATGAAACATCTGGTTAGATTTAGAATGGTAAGTAACATATGCAGACAATGTGAAACTTGTTCATGAGTAGTTTTATTTTTTAGTTATAAAAATATGAAAATCCACTGCTTTACAAAGCTGAACACTTACAATGAATAGGAGTCACATTTAAGAAAAAAGGCAGGCATTTCTTCTTTTTGCAAAAGATCAGGTGTGAGGATAAAGCTCATGGACACAAGTGAAACATGGATTATTGACAGAGGCACTGGATCACATCTCTAGTATGCAGGGCCGGCTTCAGCTTTTTTGCCATCCCAAGCGGCAAAGAAAAAAAAAAAAGATAAAGCCGCGATCGGTGGCACTTCGGCGGCAGCTCTACCGCGCTGCTTCATTCTTCGGCGGCAATTTGGCAGCGGCTCCTTCCCTCAGAGAGGGACTGAGGGACTTACCGCCGAAGACCCGGACGTGCCGCCCCTTTCCATTGGCCGCCCCAAGCACCTGCTTCCTGCGCTGGTGCCTGGAGCCCGCCCTGCTAGTATGGCTCTTCTTTCCTTGTGGAGTCTCATGGAGCGCTGCCCTCCAGCACACCACTTCAGGGCCCTGCAGATGTTTTGCATGCGGCACCCCTTTGTGTTCTTTCAATCAGTTACCCAGACTAGATTAATTCAAAACATATACCCCCTTCGTGGGGTCTGATTTACTAAGTCTTTCTAGAAAGTGCAACTCACTTTTGATAGTCATCTCACTTCACTCCATGCTCAGTCTGTATAAGAGTCGTGATCAGCTCCCTGCCCCTGTTCAGGAGACCTCTTAGGCCCCCTTTCTGGAGCTGGGGTAGGACTTCACATCATTGCTCTCTCAAAATAGGAGTCCCCAGCTTTCCTTCTGGGATAGATCAATGAAACAGTCACCCTACTTCTCCTTAAGCCAGGAGCCCCACCCCTCCTCCTGGACCTGGGTAATTCAGATAATTATTACTTCTCTCCTTAAGATAGGAGTCTCCAGTTCTCCTCTTTGGAGCTGGGTTGTAATTTAGCCAACCATAGGCATTCTCCTTTAGTTGGCCCCTTTTCCCCAGTTAACGTTCAGGCTCAGAGGGCTCAGCAGCCAGACTTCTACTGCTAGTGTCTGCTCTGCAGTGACAGAGGAAGCAGTATTTAAGCTGGTCCATTTCCCTCACTTCATCCCCAGTTGATTGGGTGAGAGGGGAGCCTTGTCCTGCCCTCTCTGCAAGGCTCCTGGCTAGTGCCCATAAAGACACAATGATTGGATTGCCCCGAAAACACCAATTATTCCCAGGACCGCTTCCTCTATTTTAGGGTGACCAGATGTCCCGATTTTATAGGGACAGTCCTGATTTTGGGGTCTTTTTCTTATATAGGCTCCTATTACCCCCCACACCCTGTCCCGATTTTTCATACTTGCTGTCTGGTCACCCTACTCTCTTTTGATATCTCTTAGGTCCTTTTATATACATCTGACTTTCAAAATCTTGAAGGGCCATGTTACATGATGGGAATGGGCTGACCCCTAGGTACCTTATTCTTTAGGGGCAGACTACCCTGTCACAAGGATGTATTGCAGTGCCTTTGGTCCTTATCTTTAAGACCTTTCACAGCATAGCCCCTGTTAGGTTCTTGTATCTTATCACATTATCTCCCACTCTTGGCTCTACCAATGATGCATGGCCCATTTGTCCACTTCTCCCACAACCAACCACAGACTTCCTTTCATGCTATACTTACGCATGGAACAACCTTCGCCTTCCCCACCCACCCCAAAGGCAGGCTGTAAATCTGCTACTCTGATTTCCTTCAAATCCCTCTTAGGATCCAGTTCTACCATGATGGGAAGGGAAACTGACAGCACAAGTGTCCAGTTGTTTGTTAAATCCATTTACTGTGTCTTGATTAAAAGTGTAATTTCTTTAGGGCCGGAACCATCTTTTATTCTGTTTGTGCAGCACCTAGCACAATGGGACCCTCGCCATGACTGAGGCATCTAGTTGCTACTGTAATACAAATAATACAAATTTCTTCCATCCTCCTTTTGTAAAAAGCTATTATTTTTGCATTGTCCTGGACTCCGCCTGTCTCTCTTCTCACACATTAATAGGGACAACAGGAGTAAGTGAAAGCAAAGGTTTGAACACACAGCTACTCTGTTGATTTAGTTGCTATGCAAGGGGGAAATCATGATAAACATTTTACTTGCAGTTCTCTGTACCGTTCTGCCCTGTATTAGAGGCACCTGTGACTACCCCTTATGTTGAGTGGTAAAATGCTAGATTATAGGTCTGTTAAAAACTGAGTGTTTCAAAACAATGGAAAAATGAAAACATTCTAGCAGGCTGCGCTGTGGAGTCAGACTACTAACTCTTGTTATTATGCACTTTGATGTTCAATGTGTCAAATCACTTGATTATGTAACCGTGACGTTTCATTCAGCACACATCTTACTCTGATAATATGTTACTGAAAAAGCAAAAGCAAACAGAAAATCTCGTTGTCTTCATAATATCCCTCAGGATCAATCTTCCATAATTACATTTGAATTAGGCACTTTCAAATCACAGCGTTAGAAAAAAAAGACAAATTGAGAGTAGGGCTTGAAACCTCCACTGACATGGCATGTAATAAGTTTTTCTGGGCAAATGCCATCAAATTCTGAAAAACTCTCAACTTTTCCCTAAAAGCTTAAAAAAATCTAGCCCTTATAGTTGTGTAGATACACTCAGTTCACATTTTCAAGGTTAACTCATCCCCAGTATTGGTCTCCTAAGTCTGCAGACAGTGTGCTCCAACACCTATGCTGTCTGCTCTTAGGTTTCCTTAAACTACTGCAGACTAAAAACTGGGTAGAGCGTTGTCACTTTTTTCACTGCTGCTATTTGAGAATATTGTAGAGAGCAATGAAACTGGCAAAAGTTAGGTCAGTTTTATTCTGTTGCTTTTTGAGAAAACTGTAAGCACCAGTAGATGCAGGCAATGGAACTGTTCTCTGGAAGGGTCTCTTTCAGGTCATTAATCAGTGTTAGATAACATAGGGCCAAGAACTGATCTCTGCATTATCCATTTGTGTAAAGGTCTGATTCAATCTCCATCTTCAGTCGTTGGTGCTGTGAAGTCATGAATGCAAAAATTGTCGCATGTGCAGCTATGACTGAGTGATAGTTGAAATAAAATGAGAGCCCTTGACGTGGGAGGAGGGTTAGAAAAGTTCATTTTTGCCTTATTTCTCTTAATTAGTTAAGACGAAATGTGATTTTTGTATTTTAACTCTCTATAAATAATTTCTCTTATATACAATTAGCACATGGGAAAATTCCTCTTCTCCTTTTAATAGTCATAACTGAAATCTTTACCTCCATTATGGTTAAAAATATAAATAGTCATGGAGGGAATGGGACATGGCAGGTTATGAGGATTCAAGGGCAGAAACCAAACCCACCTATCATAATCCGACCCTCACTTAGATTCAACTCCATACTCCCATCAGAACTAAGAGCCTTAGTTACTATCTCTCCCCCCACCCCCATGTGTGTGTATATGTGTCTCTTCACAAAATGTGTGTTTAATGAGTTTTCAAAAAATACAAGGTAATGATTTTTATGAGGTAGCATATGTATATGTATAAGATATCAATAAGTGTCTAAGAATGGAATGCAATGAAAATATATATAATCCAAAAAATATGAATCAGGATAATGGAATGAAAAAAATAATAAATAACAATTATAAATAAATAATATATGAATACAACTAATTAGCCCTAATTCAATGGGTGTAACAATGTAATAGTTCAACGTAATCTCTTCAATGTTTAAGGTCTTTAGTGAAAAAGCTGTTATTTATCTTCTCAAATGGCACTTTTAATATTACCATTAAAATATTTGATTTTAATACTTACTGGTCTTAGCAATAATTGTATTAATCAGAAAAAAATAAGTATAGTGTGTTTTTTTCTTTACCAGTCCAAAGCCCAAGAACTAACAACAGTAAAAATGTCCAAATTTGGAGGAGGTATTGGTGCACCTAGCAAGGAGGAAAGGCTAAAAGAAGCAGCGGAAATACATTTAAGATTAGGACAAATTCAGAGATACTGTGAACTTATGGTGGAGCTTGGAGAGGTAAAGTACTAAACCAACTAATGAAGAACTAAGTACAGTATAAAAGTCTAATAAATACTACCTCTGCATGAGAGAAAACAACAGAGTTATAAATCTAGCAAAGAGTGATCTTCCTGCAATTTTGATGTTTTTAACCTGTACAGTGAAACTTGGCTTAAGGAAACACCCAAAGGGTTAACAAGATGGATTGCTCTGAACAGATTACTTTTAACTGAAGTACAAACAAAAATGTATTGACAACTAAAATGGCATATTTTATATCTCTTAAGGGAGGGGAATTATTAGTGACGATTAAAACCAAAACCCTGGTTATTTGTTTTCTGTTAAAATGCTGTTGCTGTATGTAAGGTTGGCAATTCATGATAGCATTTCAGGTATGCTTTACCTACTGTGTCATTTTTGCATTTAATGAAACACTCACCTAGTTTCAGTAACTAGGAAGAAATGCATCTGCTTAAAACAAAGCTAACTGTGTGTGTGTGTGTGTCTGTGTGTGTATCTATCTATCTATATATCTATATATATATTTGTATCTATCTATCTATCTATAGATAGATATTCCAATGCTGATCTTGCTAAGAAAGCTTTGCAAACAATAAAGAGAAAATTGGATTAATAAATAAAATAACAGAACATTTACTGTGGAGAAATAAATAAATTATATAAACAGTAGTATGTTTGCGTTTCAGCATTATGGTGGTGGGTGCAATAATAGATTTTTTTAAAATAACTCCTAAAACAATCTTATTGAGGAATAATGTACACAACACCTCATGAATTGTGACTCTATTTATGGTCCATAAGACTGACACAAAATTTAAAGCGTGTTTATGTTCTGAAAAAGTGACTCTGTAAATCTGGCCCAAGAGATGGCAAACATGAATTCAAACATTAAATTTTTAACAAGGATCTAACAAAGCACATAGGTACCTAACTGGATTTATAAAAGCCCTAACTCACTTAGGTGGGATTTGCAGAAGTGTCTATCTGTTTATTTAGGAACGTACACCTCTACCCCGCTATAACACAACCCGATATAACACGGGTTTGTGTATAGCACGGTAGCAGCGGGACTCTGGTGGCGATTTAAAGGGTCCAGGGCTTCAGCTGCTGCGGGGAGCCCAGGGCCCTTTAAATCACTGCTGGAGCCCTGCCGTCCCTACCCTGGGGCTGCGGCAGCGGGGCTCTGCCGGCAATTTAAAGGGTCTGAGGTTCCCCACAGCAGCCAGAGCCCGGAGCTCTTTAAATCACCACCGGAGCCCTGCCGCCCCTACCCCGATATAATGGGGTTTCAGCTATAATGTGATAGGGATTTTTGGCTCCCCACGACTGTGTTATAGTGGGGTAGAGGTGTACCTCAATAACTTTTTTTATCTGGGTATTAGTTACTCCAGAACAAATGTATCCAATTTACAAATAAAAAGTAACACCGAATTTTTTTTTGTTTTTTTTACATCATGACAATTTTATTTTTAATGGAAAAGACATGTCATTGATTGAAACTATTTCTAAATGTAAAATTTTCATGTACAACATGTTGTGTTTCAGTGGGACAAAGCACTCTCAGTTGCACCAGGTGTTTCTATGAAATACTGGAAGAAGCTAATGCAAAGGTAAGGCTAAAAGCACATTGCTCAATTGGAACTTATAATATGCATAAAATAAAGGACCAAGACAAATATAATTCATCAGTACTAGTAAAGTAAACTGCATCTGGCACCTTTTTCAACATTCCAGTGATGTTGCTTTTATTGTTCATTAAAACTTGTGATGGAATGAGCGTGGATTTCAATAAGGATTCCATATATATATATATATATATATATATATATATAT
>NC_048302.1:74544240-74545039 GCF_013100865.1 Trachemys scripta elegans
AGCCCCACCACACTACCCCCCCCCCCCCAACTCGCTGAGATTGGCCAGGCTTCTGCAGCACTCTACAAGCTATGCTTGGTATGTGGGAAAGCACGGCGCAGAAGCTTACCATGGCCGCATGCAAGCCGAATTCTGTTGCCCAGACCTGTGATCTCTAGCAGCAAAGCCACAGGCACTCAGCATTAAGAGGCAAAATGCGACCTTGCACAGAAATCACATGTGCTATGTAATGTGAACAGTGTTGGTCACCGTGAAAGAGTATAAGCATTGTTCTGCAAAATGTAGCTTTTAAAACAATTCTCTCTTTTTTCCCCTCCCTACAGCAGCTGCAAATTCCTCAAGCCTCCCTCCTCCATCCCGAAGGTTATCACAGATAAGGCGTCGTAAGAAGAAGACGCGAGACGAGATGTTTTCTGAAATTATGCAATCCAGCAGGAGTGACAGAGCTCATCTGAATGAGTGGAAGGAAACAGTTTCAAAGTATAGGAAAGAAGTCAGTGAACATGAGGACAGGAGGGACCAACGTGAGGAGAGGAGGGACCAACGTGAGGAGAGGAGAGACGATCGAGATGAGAGATGGCGGCAGGAAGACCAGAGGATGAAGGATGCAACGCTGGGGCTGCTCCGGCGTCTGGTGGAGGTTCAGGAACGGCTGCTGGAAAACAGACTGCCGCTTCAGCCCCTGTTCCACCCTCCCCCCTCCCCATGTTCCGTATCCTCCTCACCCAGACGTGTAAGAACGCGGGGGGGGGGGGGGGGGCTCCGTACACCTTCCCATTCCACCCCAGTAGACAGCCCA